>NC_134356.1:395242542-395523076 GCF_048569485.1 Anomaloglossus baeobatrachus
CTTAACGATGCTAGTTCTCAGGTCCCATTGTGCTGCTGCTGTCTTTATGCTATGTTCTGCTGCTGTTTTGTCTCTGCATTGCAGTGCATTTCCAGCCTGCCACTGCAATCATCCCCACCAGCTGCTTACCATGATACCTGCTGTTGCAAACATCCATTCCGGCCACCTACCATGATGATACCCACTGCCACAAGTGTCCTCATTAGCTGCTGTTACCACATCCAGCCATCCATACCGGAAGAATCCACGACTCCACCTGCTGCTGTCGCTACAACCGGAGACTACTGTATTCATGGTGCCAGCTGCTGAGGTACCGCAGATTCCATGGGGCTGCCCTCTGCCGGCTGTTTACTAGCGTGTGCACCTACTGCTACCTCCAAGGTGTACCCAAATACAATCAGATCATCTAGGTAGACCAGGACCACATGAAAGTTCATGTACCCCATCACCTTATCCATACACCTCTAGAAAGTAGCAGAGGAACCAGTCACTCCTTGGGCATCCTCTGAAACTGGTAAATACCAATAGGGTAAATGAAAGTGGTCTTCCGTTGGTCCTCCTTGGTCATGGGTATCTGATAATATCCACTCACTTAACACAGAAAACCACAAGCTACCCTACAGGCAATCTAAGGCTTGATCAATCTTAGGCACAGTATACTGGTCAGGCACTGTGAATTTGTTCAGAGTGTGATAATCCACACACATCCTGATAGCCTCATTCTTCTTCCAAGCAACAACAATAGGAGATGCGTATGGATTGTTGTACTCTATGATTACCCCAGTTTCCAGTAAGCCCTGTATGTGCCTTCTGATGTCCTCCACATCTGCAGGAGCCAACCTTCGGGATCTTTTTTTTAAATGGCTTTTAATCAGTTAGCCGGATGTAGTGCTCCACTCCCTTGGAGAGGCTCAGGTTGCAATCGCCCAAAGAGAAGGCTCTGGCACACCTATCATACTCCTTATTACTGACTGCTTTCCCCCTACTTCAAGTTACAAAGTTACATAGTTACTAAGGTTGAAAAAAGACCTAGGTCCATCTAGTTCAACCTTCTTCAAGTCACTATCTTCAAAACAGAGGTCAAAATGTTCAAGATGTAGTTCCTTCCTTTCCTCTTCCTCATTCTTCTCATAAGCAGCCAGACTGACAGGGTGAATTTTGAGGGTCTGCAAACACCTGTAGCTTTCACTCTATCCCAACTATTGTCTCTGGAAATCGTAGCATGACAAACACATATCCTTTTGTAGGGATGACTGTTTTTACTCATTTCCAAGAACACAAGTCCAGATAGGGATTGCAGACAAGTATTTCAGAACGATTTCTTAAAAATTTTAGACACTTGAGATCCACTCACCAGCAATACAGTAGAAGGTTGACCACTGATACAGGCTAGGACATGTGATGCTGGTCAAATGAGATCTTTAGGAAATCATTCCAACTGGGCAATATTAGATGAAGCTGTAGAGTACACCTTTGGCTTTGAAGAGGGGCCAGTATAGGACTCCACCTGTGTTACAAACCGGCGCCGCCATAGCCGCAAGCAGCCTGCTGCGGTTCCTGTTGCGCCCAGGCGCCGGCTGCCGTTCTTGGCCGTGCCTCGGGTCGTCCAGTTGGCTGTTCCTTCCACCACTTCTAAGTGTGGAGAGGCGGCTAGGGCGCATGCGTGCGCCGATTTACCCCAGTCAGAGTCTAAGCCCGGTGTTTTGCCTAGTGAGCATGCTCAGCCTGATTGTGTTATTTCTGAGACTAGGTCCTCAGTTCAGGCTACTGAGCATGCTCCCACAATTAACCCTAACAGCCTCTTTGCACAGGTACTTGGACTTCGTGCTGTGTCTAAGTTCTGGGATGTGCCTACTGACCATGCTCAAACTGATAGTCTGCTTTCTAAGCCTGTTGCTCAGGCTACTGAGCATGCTCAGGCACTTAGTGCATCAGAGGCTAGGTCCGGTAAGGACCTCACTGAGCATGTCCGTGAGGTGGCAGGCCCTGATAGGGCAGAGGGTGTCAGGTGTCCTGATGACGTGGCAACTCCGGACTGGCTCGCAGAGGCCCTCCCCTATGATCTGGCACCTCACCATTGGTCGTCAGACGATGACTGGTGAAGTGTTTGGGGCATGGCTGCCATGAGGTCATCAATGATGTGGCGGTTCCGGATAGGTCGCATGTGACGTCACTGATGACATGGCATTCTGCTATTGGACCTTGGTGGTTCCACCCTGGGTTTGGGGCGGACCCAGGTTATAAAAGGGGCTGGAGACAACATGGAGGTGCGCAATCTTCATTTAGAGTTCATGGTGGCATAAGCCTTGTTGGAAGCGGTAGGTAGGGCTAGGCGAACGGTGCCTGTCACGCCAAGATTCGTGGCTCAGCACATGAGGGTCAGGCGCCGTGCTTCCTTGCTACCGATCCTGTTGTGCTAGAGCAGTCCAGTGGCGTTAACTGGGCTGCGGCTGCTGCATCACCTGTTCAGTTGTGCCTCCTACGCACACGGACAGAATACCTGTTGCGTCACCTGTCCAAGAGTGCCCTCTACGCACACGGACAGTGTACCTGCTGCGCCACCTGTCCTGGTGTGCCCTCTACGCGCATGGACAGCGCACCCCAGAACCCCTGTGAAGTTAACAGGGTGTTCCTGGATTGGGTGTGTGAACCCTATTATCCTCCTTGGCTTTCCAGTCAAATGCTACTGGTGTGACTACCTGGTCTGACGTGTCCTTTACACATGTGGACAGTCGAGTGGTGGCCAGAAACGCTAATCGGAGGACTGCTCGGCCTGACGTGTCTTACATATGTGGCCAACAGGGCGCTGTCGCAGCGGTCTTCTCGGTCAACGCTAACTGGTTACCATCTGGCCTGACGTGTTGTTACACACGTGGTCGGAGTAGCGTCCGCTCCACCGAAACGCTAACTGGATTGTCGTCCGGTCTGACGTGTCCCTACACACGTGACCGGTTCCTTGAGTTATCTCAGAGCCATCCAGCTCTATAGTCTCCGCCTAACCCACAGGGTGCCAGCAGCTCCATTACCATCTGGAGCACGGTGGGCCCCGACTGGCGATTGGGATATATACCCCTGGTCCTAATCTGCCGGTCCCCCCGTAACAGTAAGACTGCACCAGGGTCTGGCTGGCATGGCGGAGATGGAGCAGCTACGTCCGTTCATACTGCAGCTTGATGCCAGAGTGAGGTCTCTGGAGAAGTCTGCTCTTGCTGCTGATATGGATGATGTGGTGGCTCAAGCGGCTGCAATGGTGTCTGTCACCAAGCCTACTCCAACCCTCCCTCACCTCTCGCTGCCCAACAAGTTTACGGGGAACAGCAAGGCATGTAGGGGATTCGTCAACCAGTGTTCAGTAGAGATGAGTGAACCGGTCCCGGTTCGGCTCGAGGTCGGCTCGCCGAACGGGGGTCCCGTTCGAGTTCGGTTCGTCGAACGTTCGACGAACCGAACTCGAACGTATAGGCTATAATGGGAGGCAATCACAAACACATAAAAATGCATGATAAATGTACACAAACAGTTAATAAACATTTCCATAACACTTACCGGTCCTCGCGATCCCTTCTGCACTCTGCCTCCTGCCGCTATTCCATCCGATGATCGCTGAATCCTCCCGGTGATGGCACTGCCAGCAGAGATGCAGGACCTATCGTGACGTCAAAATAGCCATGTGACCAGTCACGTGGCTATTATCTCATTGGCTACAGACTGGTCACATGACTATGACACGTCATGTAGGACCTGTGAGTGCATCTCTCCGGTACACGGTGCACATATGTGTATCGCCGTGTACCGGCGACATGCTCTAGCATACGGTCGACTCCCCGTTCCGTTAGGGACCGGCTGACACAGCCGGTCATTAACGGAGATCACCGTTGCCATAGCAACGCAGTTAGCGGTGATGTCACTGCTAACCGCGGCTCCGAGAGCACCGTTGCTATGGTAACGCGTCTGTCAGCGTTACCGCTGTTATCGCTGACAGCCAGCAGTGATCACTCACGGAGTGAAGGCTGCATGCTGCTTCCCGATTGTAGTGATGATTGTAGTGAGGATGGAGGTTCCCCAGCCCCAAGTGATGAGCTGGTGCACCTCATCCTCACTACAATCGTCACTACTACTACACTAGTGAGGATTGTAGTGAGGATGGAGGTTCCCCAGCCCCAAGTGATGAGCTGGTGAATCTCATCCTCACTACAATCGTCACTACTACTACACTAGAAAGAAAGAAGACAGAAGAGCAGGATCGTGGAGGGCTGACAGGGGGTAATAAAGATGGAGTCTCTAATGTGTCTGTGTATTTATTTCTATTAAAGTATTTTTTCTCTGTGTGGTGTTTTTTTTTAACCCTTTATTGGAGATTCTTAATGGCCGGGTCAAACGTGCCTGACATTAAGAATCTCTGGCTTAATACTGGCTAGTAAAACAAAGCCAGTATTAACTCATGATTACCCAAAAAGCCACCCGGCTCCAGGGCTGTTGGAAGAGTTGGATACAGCGCCAGATGATGGCGCTTCTATGAGAGCGCCATTTTCTGGGACGGCTGCGGACTGAAATCCGCAGCAGAGGCGCCCAGAAACCTCGGGCTAACCTGTGCTGCGGATTCCAATCCCCAGCTGCCTAGTTGTACCCGGCTGGACACAAAAATGGGGCGAAGCCCACGTCATTTGTTTTTTAATTATTTCATGAAATAAGTGAAATAATTAAAAAAAAACGGGCTTCCCTATATTTTTGGTTCCCAGCCGGGTACAAATAGGCAACTGGGGGTTGGAGGCAGCCCGTGGCTGCCTGCTGTACCTGGCTAGCATACAAAAATATGGCGAAGCTCACGTCCTTTTTTTTGTAGTTTTTTGGCAAAAAAAATAAAAAATGCTTCCCTGGATTTTCCATTGCCAGTGAAGGTAACACCAAGCAGTGGGGGTTAGCAGCCAGTAGCTGCTTGGATTACCCTTAGCTAGCAATATAAAAAATGCAGCGGGAGCCCATATATATTTTTTTTAATTATTTATTTAAATAACTAAAAATAAAATGGGCTTCCCTGTATTTTGATTGCTGGACATCACAGTGCTGTAAAAATAAATCTTTAAAAAAATGACGTAGCGCTCCGCGGTATTTTTGATTCTCAGCGCAGATAAAGCAGACAGCTATGGGTTGCCACCCCCATCTGCCTGCCGTTACCTTGGTTGGCAATCAAAATACAGGGAAGCCCATTAATTTTTTCTATTTAAAAAATAGTTAAAAAAAAAAATGACGTTGGGTCCCCCCATTTTTGATAGCCAGCTAGGGTAAAGCAGACGGCTGTAGCCTGAAAACCACAGCTGGCAGCTTTACCGTGGTTGGGGATCCAATGTGGAGGTCCCCTCAGGCTCTTTTTTATAATTATTTTATAAATATTAATAATTACACAATAAAAGTAGGGTCCCCCCCAAATTGGATCACCAGCCAAGGTAAAGCGGACAGCTGTGGTCTGGTATTCTCAGGGTGGAAAGGTCCATAGTTATTGGGCCTTCACAGCCTAAAAAAAGCAGGCCGCAGGCACCCCAGACGTGGCGCATCCACTAGATGCGCCAATCCTGGCGCTTCACCCCAGCTCATCCCGTGCCCTGGTGCAGTGGCAAACGGGGTAATAAATCGGGTTGATACTAGCTGTAAAGTCACCTGAGATCAAGCCCAGCAGTTTGTGATGTCATGGCGTCTATTAGATACCCAACATCATAAACTGTCAGTACTAACAAAAACAAAAAATCGACAAAAGAAATTTATTTGAAAAAACAGTCCCCAAAACATTTCCTCTTTCACCAATTTATTGTAAGAAAAAAAATAAAGGGGTCCCACGACGACTCTGGACCGTCTAGAATATGGGGGGGGAGACACTCAGGGAACGTATCCCCCATTTTCTAGGAGTGCGGACCCTTCATGTGAGGAGTGTGGGTGCAATGAATCTGCACTCACTCTCCCCGGGTCCACAGTAGCAGAGTCCATGTCGTAATGGTTGCTACCAAAGCTGCAATGCCCTGCTCATGAGGTAAGGGCATGCCTAATCAGGAGAACTACTGTAGAGGAAGCTCTGCTCACTGGTATATAGGTGCTCAGAGGTAATAATAGATAAAATTAGTGAGTAACCTCGGCACTCTAAATCTCCCAGACTAAGTCAGTAAGTCACAACGGATAGTAATGCAAAATAACTCTTTATTGGTCCGTATTAAGAAAAAAATTTTTTTCATAAGCATATATGTTTTTGTCCAAAACAAGTTACAAATGACGTTTCGGCCTGAGCCTTCGTCAGATTGGACTTATCTGCATGTAATCATGAAAAATGACAATAATCAGTATCACATAAGAGTGAGAGAACAATAACATAAACTAGAACAATGTAGAGGTACAATTGGGATGCAGCAAAAAAATTGCAACACAGCAAGAAATGAAACACATGATACAAATGTCATAATACAGTACAAGGACAATATAGTAATGACAAATATGGGGTCAGAGTAGACTTAGACAGCTCTGGTACGAAAGAAATGTCAATCATAAAGTAACATGTGCAGTAGGTGTAGAGCTACAGTATGCATGGCAGAGCTAATGGGTAGACCGACCATAGAAAAAGAACAGAGAAAAAGTGGAGAAAAAGTGGAGAAAAAGTGGAGAAAAAAATGGAGAAAAAGTGGAGAAAAAAATGGAAAAAAAGTGGAGAAAAAGTGGAGAAAAAGTGGAGAAAAAGTGGAGAAAAAAATGGAAAAAAAGTGTAGAAAAAGTGTAGAAAAAGTGTAGAAAAAGTGGAGAAAAAGTGGAGAAAAAAATGGAAAAAAAGTGGAGAAAAAGGGGAGAAAAAGTGGAGAAAAAGTGGAGAAAAAAATGGAAAAAAAGTGGAGAAAAAGTGGAGAAAAAGTGGAGAAAAAGTGGAGAAAAAAATGGAAAAAAAGTGGAGAAAAAGTGGAGAAAAAGTGGAGAAAAAATGGAGAAAAAGTGGAGCAAAAGTGGAGAAAAAGTGGAGAAAAAAATGGAAAAAAAGTGGAGAAAAAGTGGAGAAAAAGTGGAGAAAAAAATGGAAAAAAAGTGGAGAAAAAGTGGAGAAAAAGTGGAGAAAAAGTGGAGAAAAAGTGGATTAAAAAATGGAAAAAAAGTGGAGAAAAAGTGGAGAAAAAGTGGAGAAAAAAATGGAGAAAAAGTGGAGAAAAAGTGGAGAAAAAGTGGAGAAAAAGTGGAGAAAAAATGGAAAAAGGTGGAGAAAAAGTGGAGAAAAAAATGGAAAAAAAGTGGAGAAAAAAATGGAAAAAAAGTGGAGAAAAAGTGGAGAAAAAGTGGAGAAAAAAATGGAAAAAAAGTGGAGAAAAAGTGGAGAAAAAGTGGAGAAAAAAATGGAAAAAAAGTGGAGAAAAAGTGGAGAAAAAGTGGAGAAAAAATGGAGAAAAAAATGGAAAAAAAGTGGAGAAAAAGTGGAGAAAAAGTGGAGAAAAAGTGGAGAAAAAAGTGGAGAAAAAGTGCAGCAAAAGTGGAGAAAAAGTGGAGAAAAAAATGGAAAAAAAGTGGAGAAAAAGTGGAGAAAAAGTGGAGAAAAAGTGGAGAAAAAGTGGAGAAAAAAATGGAGAAAAAGTGGAGAAAAAGTGGAGAAAAAGTGGAGAAAAAAATGGAAAAAAAGTGGAGAAAAAGTGGAGAAAAAGTGGAGAAAAAGTGGAGAAAAAGTGGAGAAAAAAATGGAGAAAAAGTGGAGAAAAAGTGGAGAAAAAGTGGAGAAAAAATGGAAAAAAAAGTGGAGAAAAAGTGGAGAAAAAGTGGAGAAAAAAATGGAGAAAAAGTGGAGAAAAAGTGGAGAAAAAATGAAGAAAAAGTGGAGCAAAAGTGGAGAAAAAGTGGAGAAAAAGTGGAGAAAAAATGGAGAAAAAGTGGAGAAAAAATGGAGAAAAAGTGGAGCAAAAGTGGAGAAAAAGTGGAGAAAAAAATGGAAAAAAAGTGGAGAAAAAGTGGAGAAAAAGTGGAGAAAAAAATGGAAAAAAAGTGGAGAAAAAGTGGAGAAAAAGTGGAGAAAAAGTGGAGAAAAAGTGGAGAAAAAAATGGAAAAAAAGTGGAGAAAAAGTGGAGAAAAAGTGGAGAAAAAGTGGAGAAAAAAATGGAGAAAAAGTGGAGAAAAAGTGGAGAAAAAGTGGAGAATAAGTGGAGAAAAAATGGAAAAAAAGTGGAGAGAAAGTGGAGAAAAAGTGGAGAAAAAATGGAGAAAAAGTGGAGCAAAAGTGGAGAAAAAATTGAAAAAAAGTGGACAAAAAGTGGAGAAAAAGTGGAGAAAAAAATGGAGAAAAAGTGGAGAAAAAGTGGAGAAAAAGTGGAGAAAAAGTTGAGAAAAAGTGGAGAAAAAGTGGAGCACCCTTTGGTGCCTTTCATGTGGCACTAAGGGGTGCTTAGCTTTGTATTTAGCCAAAAAAATGAAAAACAAAATGACGTAGGGTTCCCCCTAGTTTTGTAGCCAGCTAGGGTAAAGCAGACGGCTGCAGCCTGCAGACCACAGCTGGCAACCTCACCTTGGCTGGTAATCCAAAACTGAGGGCACCCCACGCTGTTATTTTAAATTAAATAAATAATTTAAAAAAAAAAAACACGTAGGGGTCCCCCAAAACTGGATCACCAGCCAAGGTAAAGCAGACAGCTGGGGCCTGATATTCTCAGACTAGGGAGGTCCATGGTTATTGGACCCTCCCCAGCCTAAAAATAGCAGGCCGCAGCCGCCCCAGAAGTGGCGCATCCCGCGCCCTGGTGCGGTGGCAAACGGGGTAATATATGGGGTTAATACCAGATGTGTAATGTCACCTGGCATCAAGCCCTGGGGTTGGTGAGCTCAGGCGTCTATCAGATACCCGACATCACCAACCCAGTCAGTAATAAAAAAAAAATAGACGACAAACACATTTTTATTTGAAAAAACACTCCCCAAAACATTCCCTCTTTAACCAATTTATTAGATTGAAAAACAAATCCAGGTCTGCTGTAATCCAAGGGGTTGCCATGACGATCCACACTGTCCCAGTCAATGAAGAGCAGGATGTTCCCCATTGGCTAGGAGAGCAGTGCAGTGACCTGAGCTAACATCAATGGGTCAGCCCAGGTCACTGCAGGGGGGTGACAAGTGCTGCTGTCAGCGAGGTACATTACCTGCGCTGATCTCCAGCACTGCCGACAGCCCCTGTCACTGAGTTCAATGACCGGCGCCTTCCCCTCAAGTATCGCGAGAGGTCCGTGACGTCACCGCTAGTCAGTCTCGGGTCGGAAGCGAGAGGTGATGTGACAAGCGGCGGCCATGGAGGAAAGTGACAGCGCTGAGGTCGGGATGGCGGGATTTCATCACCGCAGGTAAGCCGAGCGGGGGGGGGGTTTGTGTGTGTGTGTGTGTATGTATGTGTACGTGTGTGTGTGTACATGCCGCGGGCAGGAGGGGGTGGAGCGAGCTGAGCGGGGAAGTGTGGGCTTCCTGCACGTTCCTGCACGTAACTAAGATAAACATCGGGTTACTAACCAAAGCGCTTTGCTTGGATACCCGATGTTTATCTTGGTTACCAGCTTGTGGCAGACTGCCAGCAATGGCTCCTGCACACTGTAGCTGTAAAAAGCCCTGCTTTTTGCTGCTAGAACCGTTCTCGAACGTATCTAGAACTATCGAGCTTTTGCAAAAAGCTCGAGTTCTAGTTCGATCTCGAACAGCCCCAAAAATCACTCGAGCTTAGAACTGGAGAACCTCGAACCGCGAACCGCGCTCAACTCTAGTGCTCAGTCCATCTAGAGCTGTTTGCTGCACGGTTTCCTACAGAGAGGTCGAAGGTGAGGTTTATCATCTCCTTGCTCTCTGACAGAGCACTGGAGTGGGCTACACCATTATGGGAGAGGAATGACCCCGTAGTACAGGACTCTAAGGAGTTTTTGGAGTCCTTGCGACAAGTGTTCCTGGGGCCTCAGGTCACTCACGACTCGGCCCTACAGCTACTGACTTTGGAGCAGGGGCGTACCTCCTCAAGTCAATATGCTGTGAGTTTCAGGACACTTGCTGCAGAACTGGGGTGGTCAGAGAGGACTCTCATTCCACTGTTCTGGAGAGGATTAGCCTCGCACGTGAAGGACGCATTAGCGTCACGTAAGGTACCAACTACCCTTGAGGGCCTCATGACTCTGGCTACCCGCATTGACCTGTGGACCTCCGAACGTCAGCTGGAGCGCAGGTCAGAGGGTCGTTCAGCCACTGTAGTGGTCTCTCCTACTGCACCTCCCTTAGAGGACATATCTGTCCCTATGGACATTGCTAGGGTTGGTGTAGCTAGGTCTTCGAGTCGCAAGGGCATTTCCTGTTTCGCTTGTGGGCAGTATGGTCATTATGCCAACCGTTGCCCAAAGCGTCAGGGTAAGTGACTGCGATTGGTGACCATAGCTGGAGGTAGACTGGACTCTGCGTCATCCATTAGGGTGACGTTTCCTGAGTCCATTTCCTTTAAAGGGTCAACATGGTCCACAAGGGCAAGTGTGGACACAGGTGCTGGGGATAGTTTCATCTCCTCTTTTGCCCGGCGGAATGCAATCCCGCTGGTGCAAATGCCAAGGCCAGTGAGAGTCCGTGTGGTGGATGGGTCCTTGTTGCCCGAGGTAATTCACCAGCGGACAGTGTCTATTACCCTTGCCATGTCATCTGGGCATAGGGAGACCATTTCATTTCTGGTTCTCCCTAAGGGTGCAGATGATATTCTGCTGGGTATTCCTTGGTTGAAGCGGCATTCCCCACATATCGACTGGTCGTCTGGGGTGATTACCCGGTGGAGCGAGTCTTGTAGCTCCCACTGCATGTCTCCATCTTCCACCCGTCGCTCAGTGGTATCTGCGGTGACTATAGACCATTCAAGTGGGAGGGCCGCTAGAGGGGGGATACTGTTACAAACCGGCGCCGCCATAGCCGCAAGCAGCCTGCTTCGGTTCCTGTTGCGCCCAGGCGCCAGCTGCCGTTCTTGGCCGTGCCTCGGGTCGTCCAGTTGGCTGTTCCTTCCACCACGTCTAAGTGTGGAGAGGCGGCTAGGGCGCATGCGTGCGCCGATTTACCCCAGTCAGAGTCTAAGCCCGGTGTTTTGCCTAGTGAGCATGCTCAGCCTGATTGTGTTATTTCTGAGACTAAGTCCTCAGTTCAGGCTACTGAGCATGCTCCCACAATTAACCCTAACAGCCTCTTTGCACAGGTACTTGGACTTCGTGCTGTGTCTAAGTTCTGGGATGTGCCTACTGAGCATGCTCAAACTGATAGTCTGCTTTCTAAGCCTATATAATATAGCGATATACAATATAAAGGATCCAAAAGAGGAGGGATAGATAGCTGGATCAATGTTGAGGCATGGAAAGTAGTGCAGACATAAAACTTAACTTTTACTGTGTTCGTAATATAAAATGAACTAACGTTCATACATGTGAGTTAAAAAAAACAGGGTGACATTCATCCAATCACTTATGTAGACACCCTCTGGGTCAATGGTGAATAAAGACCCAAATATTTACGCGCTACCTTGGTTAGCTTAGAGTGAATAGACGGCTATACCATCTCAAACCACTATATCAGACCAAGATAGTAGTATCATATACACACTGAGCAGTATTTATTCTGAACTCCCAGCTCAAGGGAAGAACCACTTATATGTGTGTATCAAAAAAGGGATACTCGTAGAGGGAAGACCATATCAAACAATAGTCCCTATAAACGGGAATGGTCTTACCACATCCCTAGATGCATGGCGGGCATAATGTATGGAGTACCGGTTCCGTAGGGGGGGCTGTCACTCAGCACTTTAGATCCCAAACCAGCCGGTTATACCATATCAGGCATGTATCAGTCGGCTCCCACTCCCAACGTTTCAATATGGATCATCAGGGGAGTCCAAGTGGGATATAGTATAGATAGCGGACATCAGTATATCATTATCGTCCACCGATGCCCGGCTCACTAAAGAGCAATAAGCAATAATCAGAAAAGCCCAGATAACTAACAATGAACCGCATACCAATAGGTTGTAGTAACTCATCGCTCACTGGCGTATCTCCAGTCTCATTCAAAATAGCCGCGCCTCACAGCCGGAAGAGCGTTCCAGATAAAGCCCGGCGCATGCGCGGAATGGCTGGATTGGCGTGACGCGTATTCCCATAACACCCCTTACCGGAAGTTACGCGTCATCCGGGCAACGTCACTGGAGCGACGTGGCCGTCCTCACCTGATGTCATCACATCCGGTTGAGTGGAACGCAAGCATATCCATTGCAAGGAAGCCACTGTGGCGCTCCCATAGCAACCATAACACCGTGTGTAGCTGCCGCGTTCATGTTTATGAATTCAAGGGCATGAAGGAACGAGTCCAAACAGCATATGCCCGTGTATATAATAGATGTCATATGTCAGGTATACGTAAAACGTACCGGACACTGGGCCAACGGCCATATGGATGTACATGGGAAAGGGGAGGAAAACATTTTCAGGGGGCAAGTATTATACAAAATAGTCTTAGAGAGAGGGATGCTAGTCCCGAGGGGACGACCACCAGAGTAGCAAGAGGGACGGGGCGGGGGAAAAAACAAGACAAGATCATCAAGACGGTCAGTGGCGATTCTAAAGTGCACACTAAAACGCTGACCCTGCCGGAAAAAGGGGGCCCTACCTAACATGTGGGGGTCGGCACCCTAGCAGTCTATACGTCAATGGTGCCCCCACTCGGGCGTCGTCTTTCCCTCCTATTATAGCCCTAAAATCTAAGGTGCTCCTAAGAAGGGGGTGAAAGAAAGGGATTCATTTAATCCCGTTGGCACCATAGTGTCCAAGGTATATATCCAGAAACACTCTTTCTGGAGGATGATCTTGTCCCAGTTACCACCGCGTGGGGGGGGTTGATCAGATCAATACCCATTACCCTGAAACTTTCCAGGTCGCCATCATGGAAGGCGTTAAAGTGTCTTGCCACTGGTGTGTCATTCTTCTTGACGATGTCATTCCTGTGTTCCCCTATTCTGCGCCTCAGCTCCCTGATGGTTTTACCCACATATAGCCTGCCACAACCACAGCTCACCTTATACACCACCCCCTTCGATTTGCATGTTATAAGTGACCTCAAGGAATAGACTTTACTGCCTTTTGAGTTTTTAAACTCTTTCCCTTCCTCTACGTATTTGCAATTGATGCAATCATAGCACTTAAAACAGCCCTTTACATCGCTCCTTGCCACGGCTGATGTCTTATCTTGAAAGTGGCTATGGACCAATCTATCGCCCAGGGATCTCGCCTTTCTAAAGGTGATCGATGGGTGGTCGAATAGATGTTTGTCAATTGTAGGGTCCATATGTAGTATGGGCCAGTATTTAGACAGTGTTTTTCTCAAGTCCATTGCACCATTATTGAAAGTTGTAATAAACCTTAGAGTGTCCGGGGTGGCAGTTTTCTCGTGGTTGGAATTTAATAGGCTACTGCGGTCCAAGCCGCATGTGGATTGGTACGCCTCCATGATCACCCGCTCAGGGTAGCCTCTCTCTCTCAGACGTCCCATTAAGTCAGCTGATTGTGTTTTGAAGGTGGCGTCGTCCGAGCAGTTTCTCCGCATCCTCGTAAATTGTCCCTTAGGGATCCCCCTTTTTAGGGGGACAGGATGGGCACTCTCCCATTTTAGCAGGGAGTTGGAGGAGGTGGTCTTTCTGTAAGTTGTTGTTGTTAAACGGCCCTCTGGACCTTTTTCGACCAAAACGTCAAGAAACGCTAACTTGTCGCCACCCACCTCGCTAGTGAAGTGTAGACCAATGTTATTGGTGTTCAATCTGCTCATGAACAGATTAAAGGCCATCTCTGAGCCCTTCCAGATTACGAAAACGTCGTCTATGTACCTAGCCCATAGGACGACGTCTTCGGTATCCACCAAACCCCCAAAGACCACCTTCTCCTCCCACCAGCCCAGGAGGAGGTTAGCATACGATGGGGCACAGCACGTCCCCATCGCTGTCCCCCTGAGCTGATGGAAGAACCTCCCACCAAAGGTAAACACGTTTCTGGTTAGACAAAAAGTTAGGGCCTTAATCACGAATGTGTTATGTTGTTCATATTGATTGCCCCTAGTGCTGAGGAAATATTTCACTGCCTCAACCCCCGCATCATGGGGGATGGACGAGTACAAGGCCTCCACGTCGATACTACACAGTAGCATACCCTCCTCTAGAAAAATGTCGTCAATTCTACGTAGGAAGTCCGTGGTGTCCCTCAGATACGAATTAAGGGAGAGCACGAAGGGTCTTAGAATCCTGTCTACATAGATACTCAATTTTTCAGTTAGACTGCCAATACCCGACACAATAGGGCGACCTCTCAGGGGATCATACCCCTTGTGTATCTTTGGTAATATGTAGAACGTCACCATTACTGGAAAGGTAGGCAGTAGAAAATCAAACTCATTTTTGTCTATGATATTTAGGTCGAGAGCTTCAACCAGCATGTTTTTTAATTCATTTTTGAAACTCAGGATTGGATTTGACCTAAGTTTGGCATAGCACGCCTCATCATTAAGTATATCAAGACAGATGTTTTTGTAGTCACTAGAATCCAGTATCACCACGTTGCCCCCCTTATCCGAGGGCTTGATGGTGATACTGGAATCCTTCTCTAGACCCTGCAAGCTGAGTATTTCCATTTTTGACAGGTTATATTGACTCCTACGTGTTCTTGTACTATTTTTTATGTCCTCAGTCACTAAATTTACGAACACATCTATAACGTCGACCTCCGTAGATGTAGGGGGCATTCTCACGCTTCTGTTTTTGAGGTCCGTGAATGGCCCTTCGCCTAGTTCGTTGGGGTTGGTGTGACTCAGATGGAAGAGTAATCTCACATCCTGTATGAGATCTTCCGGGATCCCCAATTCCGCTGATGTTTTCTCATTTTGTCTACCAAAGAATTTCTTCCATTTAAGGCGTCTAGCAAACAGGTTAAGATCTTTTATAGCTGTAAATTCATCAAAGTCCGTGGTGGGGACAAAGGACAGGCCTTTGTTCAAAACCAGTAGTTCGGTATTGTTAAGATGTCTAGAAGACAAATTTATCACCTGAGGAGCTCTACCCATTACATGGGATTGGTTAGACCTTTGCTCCTCAGGTGATATTGGTTGTCTAAAAAACCACCACGGCCTGAATTATGGTTTGCTCCCCTAAAGTTGCCTCTACCCCTTCCTCTGTGTTTTTTGTATTGTTGTTGAGGTTTGAACGGATTATTCCTAGAGTCCGTATCGGAAAGTTCCGCATCCGTGGAGGAAAAGTCTGTCTCACTCTGTCTAATACTACGGTTATTAGATGGAAAATAGACCTTGTTGTCTTTGAAATCTTGAAGATCCCAAATATAGAATTTATGTTTCCTTTCTTTCAGTTTGTATTGAAATTTCTCAATTACGCCTTGCAATACAAGTTCTTTGTTGGCGAACTCGCTCTCACTGGAAAATTTGCGTGTTATATCGATGTGTTCCTTCAGGGAATCTTCTAGAGCTGACAGACTTTTCCTCTCTTCCTTTAACAAAAGTTTCATAAGCCTAAGGGAACTCTCAGTAGCTTCTTTTTCCCATTTGCTTATGAAATCAGAGTTCTTATGGCGATACCCCGGCTGCAGTGTTATCCTAAGATGTCTAGGAACGATTTTATCTTTTAGATAGCTTTCTAGTGATTGGACTTCCCACCAGGATATTATCCTTTCTTTATACACCCTAGTGAGGTCTTTGAAAGCACCACTTAGAGTGGGGGTATACCTTTTCAGAACAAGATTTTTTTCGGAAAAAACATCCTTTGCCTCAGAGGCCCACTGCCTAGTGTCAATATCAGCGGATAAAAAACCTGCCATAGACAGCTCGTGATAATATAATATAGCGATATACAATATAAAGGATCCAAAAGAGGAGGGATAGATAGCTGGATCAATGTTGAGGCATGGAAAGTAGTGCAGACATAAAACTTAACTTTTACTGTGTTCGTAATATAAAATGAACTTACGTTCATACATGTGAGTTAAAAAAAACAGGGTGACATTCATCCAATCACTTATGTAGACACCCTCTGGGTCAATGGTGAATAAAGACCCAAATATTAACGCGCTACCTTGGTTAGCTTAGAGTGAATAGACGGCTATACCACCTCAAACCACTATATCAGACCAAGATAGTAGTATCATATACACACTGAGCAGTATTTATTCTGAACTCCCAGCTCAAGGGAAGAACCACTCATATGTGTGTATCAAAAAAGGGATACTCGTAGAGGGAAGACCATATCAAACAATAGTCCCTATAAACGGGAATGGTCTTACCACATCCCTAGATGCATGGCGGGCATAATGTATGGAGTACCGGTTCCGTAGGGGGGGTTGTCACTCAGCACTTTAGATCCCAAACCAGCCGGTTATACCATATCAGGCATGTATCAGTCGGCTCCCACTCCCAACGTTTCAATATGGATCATCAGGGGAGTCCAAGTGGGATGTAGATAGCGCACATCAGTATATCATTATCGTCCACCGATGCCCGGCTCACTATAAGAGCAATAAGCAATAATCAGAAAAGCCCAGATAACTAACAATGAACCGCATACCAATAGGTTGTAGTAACTCACCGCTCACTGGCGTATCTCCAGTCTCATTCAAAATAGCCGCGCCTCACAGCCGGAAGAGCGTTCCAGATAAAGCCCGGCGCATGCGCGGAATGGCTGGATTGGCGTGACGCGTATTCCCATAACACCCCTTACCGGAAGTTACGCGTCATCCGGGCAACGTCACTGGAGCGACGTGGCCGTCCTCACCTGATGTCATCACATCCGGTTGAGTGGAACGCAAGCATATCCATTGCAAGGAAGCCACTGTGGCGCTCCCATAGCAACCATAACACCGTGTGTAGCTGCCGCGTTCATGTTTATGAATTCAAGGGCATTAAGGAACGAGTCCAAACAGCATATGCCCGTCATAGGTCAGGTATACGTAAAACGTACCGGACACTGGGCCAACGGCCATATGGATGTACATGGGAAAGGGGAGGAAAACATTTTCAGGGGGCAAGTATTATACAAAATAGTCCTAGAGAGAGGGAGGCTAGTCCCGAGGGGACGACCACCAGAGTAGCAAGAGGGACGGGGCGGGGTAAAAAACAAGACAAGATCATCAAGACGGTCAGCGGCGATTCTAAAGTGCACACTAAAACGCTGACCCTGCCGGAAAAAGGGAGCCCTACCTAACATGTGGGGGTCGGCACCCTAGCAGTCTATACATCAATGGTGCCCCCACTCGTTCCTTCATGCCCTTGAATTCATAAACATGAACGCGGCAGCTACACACGGTGTTATGGTTGCTATGGGAGCGCCACAGTGGCTTCCGTGCAATGGATATGCTTGCGTTCCACTCAACCGGATGTGATGACATCAGGTGAGGACGGCCACGTCGCTCCAGTGACGTTGCCCGGATGACGCGTAACTTCCGGTAAGGGGTGTTATGGGAATACGCGTCACGCCAATCCAGCCATTCCGCGCATCCGCCGGGCTTTATCTGGAACGCTCTTCCGGCTGTGAGGCGCGGCTATTTTGAATGAGACTGGAGATACGCCAGTGAGCGGTGAGTTACTACAACCTATTGGTATGCGGTTCATTGTTAGTTATCTGGGCTTTTCTGATTATTGCTTATTGCTCTTATAGTGAGCCGGGCATCGGTGGACGATAATGATATACTGATGTCCGCTATCTATATCCCACTTGGACTCCCCTGATGATCCATATTGAAACGTTGGGAGTGGGAGCCGACTGATACATGCCTGATATGGTATAACCGGCTGGTTTGGGATCTAAAGTGCTGAGTGACAGCCCCCCCTACGGAACCGGTACTCCATACATTATGCCCGCCATGCGTCTAGGGATGTGGTAAGACCATTCCCGTTTATAGGGACTATTGTTTGATATGGTCTTCCCTCTACGAGTATCCCTTTTTTGATACACACATATGAGTGGTTCTTCCCTTGAGCTGGGAGTTCAGAATAAATACTGCTCAGTGTGTATATGATACTACTATCTTGGTCTGATATAGTGGTTTGAGGTGGTATAGCCGTCTATTCACTCTAAGCTAACCAAGGTAGCGCGTTAATATTTGGGTCTTTATTCACCATTGACCCAGAGGGTGTCTACATAAGTGATTGGATGAATGTCACCCTGTTTTTTTTAACTCACATGTATGAACGTTAGTTCATTTTATATTACGAACACAGTAAAAGTTAAGTTTTATGTCTGCACTACTTTCCATGCCTCAACATTGATCCAGCTATCTATCCCTGCTTTCTAAGCCTGTTGCTCAGGCTACTGAGCATGCTCAGGCACTTAGTGCATCAGAGGCTAGGTCCGGTAAGGACCTCACTGAGCATGTCCGTGGGGTGGCAGGCCCTGATAGGGCAGAGGGTGTCAGGTGTCCTGAAGACATGGCAACCCCGGACTGGCTCGCAGAGGCCCGCCCCTATGATCTGGCACCTCACCATTGGTCGTGAGACGATGACTGGTGAAGTGTTTGGGGCGTGGCTGCCATGAGGTCATCAATGATGTGGCGGTTCCAGATAGGTCGCATGTGACATCACTGATGACATGGCACTCTTTTATTAGACCTTGGTGGTTCCACCCTGGGTTTGGGGCGGACCCAGGTTATAAAAGGGGCTGGAGAAAACATGGAGGTGCGCAGTCTTCATTTAGAGTTCATGGTGGCATAAGCCTTGTTGGAAGCGGTAGGTAGGGCTAGTTGAACGGTGCCTGTCATGCCAAGATTCGTGGCTCAGCACATGAGGGTCAGGCGCCGTGCTTCCTTGCTACCGATCCTGTTGTGCTAGAGCAGCCCAGTGGCGTTAACTGGGCTGCGGCTGCTGCGTCACCTGTTCAGTTGTGCCTCCTACGCACACGGACAGAATACCTGTTGCGTCACCTGTCCGAGAGTGCCCTCTACGCACACGGACAGTGTACTTGCTGCACCACCTGTCCTGTTGTGCCCTCTACGCGCACGGACAGCGCACCCCAGAACCCCTGTGAAGTTAACAGGGTGTTCCTGGATTGGGTGTGTGAACCCTATTATCCTCCTTGGCTTTCCAGTCAAATGCTACTGGTGTGACTACCTGGTCTGACGTGTCCTTTACACACGTGGCCAATAGAGTGGTGGCCAGAAACGCTAATCGGAGGACCGCTCGGCCTGACGTGTCTTACATATGTGGCCAACAGGGTGCTGTCGCAGTGGTCTTCTCGGTCAACGTTAACTGGTTACCATCCGGCCTGATGTGTTGTTACACACGTGGTCGGAGTAGCGTCCACTCCACCGAAACGCTAACTGGGTTGTCGTCCGGTCTGACGTGTCCCTACTACACACATGACCAGTTCCTTGAGTTATCTCAGAGCCATCCAGCTCTATAGTCTCCGCCTAACCCACAGGGTGCCAGCAGCTCCATTACCATCTGGAGCACGGTGGGCCCCGACTGGCGATTGGGATATATACCCCTGGTCCTAATCTGCCGGTCCCCCCGTAACAACCTGCCCCCTTTCATGTTTCCCGTCTACTTTTTCTTAGAATGAGAGGTTACAAGATCTCTTCGAAATCCACCTCTTTGGGCACTGGCGAAACATATGATGGGTGTTGTCACAGACAAAACTCTCCTCTTACTTTGTATATTCCACCACACTCTTGTCAACACTAGCCAATTTCAAAACCTGTTATTGGTTCTTGAAAGCTGTCTCATCACTTTGCTTTAGCTGTTCAACCTCCAGAGCCTGAGCAGTAAGATGTCTGGCAAATTGTTCCCCTTGCTTATCAATGACCTTCGAGAATTCTCCCTCTCAATTGTTCAGCTCGAGATTTACAGGGACAGCAGCCAATTGCTAAGTCACTTTTGCACTCCATTAAGCAGCTGATGGAAAGATTGGAGGATTTGCTCTTATTCACAGCACATCAGTCAATGAGCAATGGTATCGTGAGTCAGAAATCCTCGAAGCACTAATTCCATATGATACTGTTGAACTTGTCCAGGCCTAAGTCGGCCCTCGGATGGGATTCTATGCACCAATTCATCCAGCCGATAAAGAGAATCTGACATTTTTTCACCAGAGTCCTGGTAAATTATGTAGAGGTTATAAAGGAGATCTATGGTATCCTATAGGGATCCAAAGCATGGTTTAAAACAGTCATGTAATCTGTAGAAGTCATCTCCGACTGGCTTCGCCAAGGAGCTTGCACCACTTCCATTGCAGGACCCTTCAGATTCTCCACAATTTTCTGTTCCTTCACAGCATCAGTGCACTGCCATTCTGCTTGATAATGCAGAGCAACATCCCTCCACCTGACATACCCTTCTTCACCTGCTGGGATGGGAATGACACCCAAGAAGGTTCTCAGATGACGGTCACCCCCTTCAGATTGCAATTTTGCAAACTTGGTGGCTAACGTCTCAATGGCTGTCACCAGCATGTCAACCATAATTGTAGTTTACTCAGGCTTGTCTAGAGCAGGAGTGGGATATAAACATCTACTAGACCAAATAGGCTATATGTGCTCGCATAAGGAGAGGATGTCCCTGCTTTGTGCCTCACAGACCAGATGATATTCCAACTATGCCCATATTTTAATGGCATACCTATGACAGATTGGAAGTACGCCTTTTCCAATATCCTTTCAGCAGTGATCAGGGCTGATTGTAATTGACTCCCTTCAACCATCCTTCTGTCAACCATCCTTGGACTGACAACTTCATGGAGTTGTTTCATGATCTGCAGTACTTCTTCATCAGATACATCTGGTAAGTTCACCACATACTGTACAACTGTGTTCCTCAAGTATAATTCTTTCCCAACACCACACGGATACTTATGTTTAGGGTAAAGTTTCCATAACAGCAATACTTGTCTTGACCTATCTCAGCAGTGCCTCTACTGTAAAACCCCTTTAAGAAGCCTTCGTGTACATAGTGTCAAGTAGTCCTCACCTCAGTATCATGCACTGCCTTAACCCGAATCTTGTTAGGCGCTCTAGAGTAATGCGGAAGGGTCTTCCTTTTCTATCAGGGGTCAACTTGGGACAATCACTGTCCATGCGCCGTACATAATCACAAGAGATGAGGTTAAAACATTTAACAGGTTTGTTTACAAGGGGACCAAAGCTGCTAATCGTAGGGGAATACCAAGGAACTGTAAACTGTTGGTGCACTTAATATAATGAAAACAACATCCCCACCACAGCTGGTGCTGTGACATCCTCCATTACCTTTCTGACGGACATTGGTGAGTGTTTTCTTCCAGATGGACAACATAATGATTTTCCTGTACTAATTAGATCCGTTGTTTTCCCAGAGCATTTCCCATTAAGACGTGGTCCCTCTCTTCCTCAGATGACTCATTTCATCCACTGTTAGGTATGCCTTTTCCATATTATTTTTTATAATGGCACCTTTTTATAGAATTCTGTTAGGCCATACAACTTTCTACTCTACCTGAAACTTTTTTTATACTCGATATCATTTTATCGCCATTTTTCTTGTCTCAGGTATTTGAGTTTATTTATTCATATTATTGCACAGTATATACCATATGCATATACTGTATGTCCCTATACAACCATTGTTTTTTCTATGTATTAGGCATCTACATTTGGTCGTATATACTACCTTACATTATTGCAATATAGTTTACTGTTGTATCCATTTGGTGAGATTCCTACCGTACATACAGTGCTGGCCAAAAGTATTGGCACCCGTGCAATTCTGTCAGAGAATACTCAGTTTCTTCCTGAAAATGATTGCAATCACAAATTATTTGGTATTATTATCTTCATTTATTTTGCTTGCAATGAAAAAACACAAAAGAGAATGAAACAAAAATTAAATCATTGATCATTTCACACAAAACTCCAAAAATGGGCCAGACAAAAGTATTGGCACCCTTAGCCTAATACTTGGTTGCACAACCTTTAGCCAAAACTACTGCGAACAACCGCTTCCGGTAACCATCAATGAGTTTCTTACAATGCTCTGCTGGAAATTTAGACCATTCTTCTTTGGCAAACTGCTCCAGGTCCCTGAGATTTGAAGGGGTGCCTTCTCCAAACTGCCATTTTGAGATCTCTTCACAGGTGTTCTATGGGATTCAGGTCTGGACTCATTGCTGGCCACTTTAGTAATCTCCAGTGCTTTCTCTCAAACCATTTTCTAGTGCTTTTTGAAGTGTGTTTTGGGTCATTGTCCTGCTGGAAGACCCATGACCTCTGAGGGAGACCCAGCTTTCTCACACTGGGCCCAACATTATGCTGCAAAATTTGTTGGTAGTCTTCAGACTTCATAATGCCATGCACATAGTCAAGCAGTCCAGTGCCAGAGGCAGCAAAACAAGCCAAAACATCAGGGAACCTCCGCCATGTTTGATTGTAGGGACCGTGTTCTTTTCTTTGAATGCCTCTTGTTTTTTCCTGTAAACTCTGTGTTGATGGCTTTTCCCAAAAATCTCTACTTTTGAACATTCTTCCAAAATGTTTTAGGCTTTCTCAGGTAAGTTTTGGCAAACTTCAGCCTGGCTTTTTTATGTCTCGGGGTAAGAAGTGGGGTCTTCCTGGGTATCCTACAATACAGTGCCTTTTCATTCAGACGCCGACGGATAGTACGGGTTGACACTGTTGTATCCTCGGACTGCAGGGCAGCTTGAACTTGTTTGGATGTTAGTCGAGGTTCTTTGTCCACCAGCCGCACAATCTTGCGTTGAAATCTCTCTTCAAATTTTCTTTTCCTTCCACATCTAGGGAGGTTAGCCACAGCGCCATGGGCTTTAAACGTCTTGATGACACTGCGCACCGTAGACAGGGACTTTCAGGTCTTTGGAGATGGACTTGTAGCCTTGAGATTGCTCATGCTTCCTCACAATTTGGATTCTCAAGTCCTCAGACAGTTCTTTGGTCTTCTTTCTTTTCTCCATGCTCAATGTGGTACACACAAGGACACAGGACAGAGGTTGAGTCAACTTTAATCCATGTCAACTGGCTGCAAGTGTGATTTAGTTATTGCCAACACCTGTTAGGTGCCACAGGTAAGTTACAGGTGCTGTTAATTACACAAATTAGAGAAGCATCACATGATTTTTTAAACAGTGCCAATACTTTTGTACACCCCCTTTTTTATGTTTGGTGTGGAATTATATTCAATTTGGCTTTATGACAATTTTTTTTTTTCCATTGATGACAAATTAAATGAAGATAATAATACCAAAGAACTTGTGATTGCAATCATTTTCAGGAAGAAACTGAGTATTCTCTGACAGAATTGCAGGGGTGCCAATACTTTTGGCCAGCACTGTATATATCCATACACTACCCGTGTTCAATATCACAACCCCCTCACTCTGTTCACAGCTAGCACATTTGCGCCACTTCGTATCTCCCTTATTTTCTTTCTTTGATAAGGTTATACATCGACACTTCACAATTTTTCCTCTGTCGTACTTTATGATGCTTATTCTAGGGATCATTTATTACAATTTTGTTGTACTTCGTTGATGATGGTTTAGTCTTATACATGCTCATACCGATCATTGTATATATCTGTACTATTATATGAGATGTTTTGATTTGTCATTTATTGGTGTTTGTATATTTCTTTGTACTTAGATGGGCCGGTCTGACGAAGGCCAGTAGGCCGAAATGTCACCTGTGGCGGACATGACACTGTATAGCACCTTGCATTGAATATTTTGAACCAATAAAGAAAACCAATAAAGAAAAGAACAGTATTCCAGTGATATATGTTTTTCTTTGGGGAACTAATAGTGTGGCGGAGCTCTCTCTTAATGCTTGCCTTCTTTTGTCCTGAGCACTTAATCGGTGATGCTGGGTTTTAACTATTCTCTTGGTAACTTGGCTGATCTGTGGTTGTGGTGCAGCACCAGAACTCACTGTCCTGTTACACGAAGCTGTCAGTGCAAACCCTGTGCTCCAGTCAAGGATCATTACTATCCCTCCTTAATGAGGGCCAACCGACCCCAAGTTCTCCCATGCAATTAGTGTAGCGCTGATTTACTCACAGCGTTGTTATGGCTGGTAACCTGACCACTGGTCCCCTTAGTCCCAGTGCCAGTGTGGTGACCTGGTGACTTCTTTCTCCTGCACCTGTCTTTGGTAGGTGGGTTCCCATGGCTTGGAGTGTCTGGTAGTCCCTCTTTGTAGTCTGAGTCGTAGTCTGTATAACAGGTAGCTTGAACCCTGTGGGGTCGGTTCCTCTGGTCCTGTTCCCCGGTTCTCCCATTGCTACTGTGTCCCGAACTTTACTGTCTGTGAGGTCCTGGATGGTCCCCTCACTGTGCAGATTATATCAGGTCTGCCTGGAGCATTTACTTGACCTAGGATTCTGTACCCTGTTGGTGCTATGGTATCTGGAGTACTCTACCGTACTCCACTGGCAACCACACGCCTGAGCCCTCAGGTTACCATTCTCCTGTCAGTGCGGTTACGTCCACCTCCTCTCACTTCCACTTACTGACTGTCTGACCTCTCCCCCTGGTTGTTGTCTAGTGGACTGGATCTTCTCCACCCCTAGGTGGCCATCCACTGGGTCCAACCCTAGCCTGTCACCTGTCTTTGGGAATGGTGAAAATAGGGATTAAAATAAATGTATTGCTGTTACTGGCACTGGTCTTCTGGGTCCCTGGGAGTAGGCCCTGCATCCTGGATAGGATGCAGTTCCCTGTAGCTCCTGATGGCTTCAGGGGTGCTACATTCCCCCTTGGTGAATTCCAGCACGTCCTCGGGCTGCAAAAATGACACAGATAACACTTTTAATGCACATTTTCAAACATCAACTTTCTTCCCACGCAGGGGAGGAATTTCCTTTAATGTTTCTAAACCTGAAGTACCCTTCCCTCCCATCAGCCACCACCCAAAAGTCCTGGTCCCAAAACCCCTAGGAGGAATGTCACCAGTTTCCATGGTGATTGGGTCTCGGCCACCTCTTCCGCAGACCCTTCCTGTGACCTTTCCCTCTCCTTGCTGGTGGTGTCAATGAGAGTCCTTTTTTGTAAGCTGGTACTCTGGTAGTAGGCACAACTGGTGCAACTATTTACAGACAAAAGTTTTTACTGCTGGCAGTCCTGCAGTTTTGGTTCATGTTTATCAAAAATTATGTAAACCAGGTCAATTCAACATCTTAATTTTTCACACATTACTAACATCTTAATTGGAACAAGAAACTGGGTAGCATAGCAAGTTATAGCTGCCAGGCTACTGGAAAGGGGCCATCCGGGTTGACTGGCCTCCTCGTATCAGCACTCACGGTTTGAGTACACTAGTCCCGTCCACCTCTATTGCCCCCTTGTGGCAGCTGGGAAACTGGTGGTGTTGCAGGAGCGGGGGCTGGTATTTCTGCAATGACCTCCGCTGGCACATAAACATAAGATTGTATCTGGGAACCAGTCCCGGCTCCGGAGTTTTGGGCATCCACTGGGCACATACAAGCAGAGTGTCCTGGTTTGCCACATCGGTAAGTCGGTAGTAGGACGCTGCTTGAGTTGGTAGCAGGCTCCTCATCCATAGTGGGCTCCTCCTTTTGCTCCGGCTCCAGGATCTCAGGCATGGAATGCATCGTGAGGAAAGCACGGAAGCCATTGCTCCCCATACGTGGGATCCACGCTGCCTCTGGGGTACTGGAAACTGCATTCGACTCCTCCGATTCTGAGGTGGCGGAAACTGGCACAACCTGCCTGTCCTCGACTAGATCATCTAGGTTACTGAATTCCACCTCTGGCAGTGGGACTTCAATCCGCGCGTGCTTAGGATTGTCTCATTCCATGCCGCAGCCCCCTCGGTTTGTCTTACCACTCTCTAGGGACTGGAGCACTTTGGGAGCTTCTGGGTCAGGTCACTGCCCCCTTCCGCCTGCGCTTGAGTCATGGGCGGGATCTTTTTTCGCGCCTTTTTCACCACTGCTGTGGCGCAGTCAGTTTTTACACAAAAATGGCGGCAGTTTCACAAATAAAACAGTCCATAAGGCGCACGTCACCCGGTCTAGTCCAATCCTGTTTGTGACGTCAGGAAAAGCTGGGTCGCCCCAGGGCTATGGGGTACTCTCGGTCCTGGGCAATGTATTGCTGGGGAGATATCACTGGGTGGCCGTTGCCCGGTTCCGTGACCCTGGGAATCGCTTTTAAAAGGGGGAATATTTACAGGGGAGATGAAATAAAAGTTTTTGTTGTAACGCCACTTGCGGGTTGCGGCTATTTAGTGGAGCCATTGCCGCACAGTTCTCACTACTGAGGCTGGTGGTGGTAGCCTGGATATTGGGCCCTCCGCAAGTAGGGCCAGGCCCCAGGGGATAGATGATGATGATGTTAGGCACGGAAAGAAAGTAGGCCACACAAGGGATTGCAGTGTAACTGGTTTCTTTACTCACAGCGTTGTTATGGCTGTCAACCCGATGAAGGCTGGTCCTCTTGACTGGTCTCCTTAGTCCCAGTGCCGGTGTGGTGACCTGGAGATTTCTTTCCCCTGCATCTGTCTCTGGTTGTGGGTCCCCGTGGTTTGGAGCGTCTGGGGGTCCCCTTCTTGTAGTCTCTGAGTCGTAGTCTGTATAACAGGTAGCCTGAACCCTGTGGGGTCAGTTCCTCTGGTCCTGTTCCCTGGTTCTCCCATTGCTACTGTGTCCCGAACTTTACGGTCAGTGAGGTCCTGGGTGGTCCCCTCACTGTGCAGATTTTATCAGGTCTGCCTGGAGCGTTTGTCTGACCTAGGATTCTGTACCCCGTTGGTGCTATGGTTCCGGGAGTATTCCTCCAGCAACCACACGCCTCAGGTCCCCGTTACACTCTCCTGTCAGTGCAGTTACGTCCGTCTCCTCTCACTTCCACTTACTAACTGTCTAACCCCTCCCCCCTGGTTGTCATCTAGTGGACTGGATCGGCTCCAACCTTAGGTGACCATCCACTGGGTCCAACCCTAGCCTGTCACCAGTCTTTGGGAATGGGGAAAATAGTGATTAAAATGAATGTATTGCTATTACCAGCACAGGTCTTCTGGGTCCCTGGTGGTAGGCCTTGCATCCTGAATAGGATGCAGTTCCCTGTAGCTCCTGATGGCTTCAGGGGCGCTACATTAGCGTCTCCCTTTTTTTTCCAGCTTCCTCAGTTAATCAGTCCTATCCTATGCTACTACTGCTCTACCTCTCCCAGGTTGCCAGTGCAATGCAGCTAAGGAGGGATTTATATATGTTACTGAGAGTATTGTCTATTCCTAGCTTCCTCAGTTTCTGTACAACATGCATCCTCTATAGAGATAACATAACTATGGCAGTCTATTGTGGCTCGGCACTATGGCTGGTCTAGGCGGACATAATGCTTATACAATATGACCTAAAGCCTACTTGGACATTATGGAACATATAAAGCGAAGATGGATATTTAAACTTTATGGTTTGCACTGCAACAAGCTGAGTCTTCATATTTACCCTTTTCTTGTACAAGTGGAATTATTCATTGACATTTCTAATACTAATGTTTTGCTATTTGTAGAACATTATATTGGCACTAAATAAAAAGGACAGTGTTAGTAATCACCTTTAAATTGCTTCTCCCATTTCTTGCTTATTGCTTCCATATTTCTCTTTTCGCTGTTCCACATTTTATCAGACAAGGACATATTTCTGGTATTTTATTTGTTGAAATACAAGAAGAAACATGAACTAGACTGACTAGATATTGTTAAAAAAGGCCCCCAAATAAAATTCTTCCAGCATTGTCTAAAAGTAAAGTGAATACGAAAACCATATCCTGCAATTTCGTCTTTTTTACATTCTTGTAATTCCCAGCATTCAACAATCAATAGAAAATGCAAAATTTAGCATCCCTTGTGCAGTATATAGCCTTCTACCTAAATGGAAATCATTATCAAAGGAAATAAGCACTGCAAGAAGTGAATGATTTACATTTCCATAATTTAGTCTTTTTCCTATATTGAATACATTCCAAAATTATGATAATTAGAAGTGAAATATTTTCGAAACGTAGCCACCATTTGCTCTAAGCTGTGCAATCTGTAAATGATAGAGTTAAAGAACACCAGTCTATGTAGGGAGCTACAGTACATTTGTAATTAGACTTGTTAACCTCATTATTAGGTAGTTTTAAATTTAATTTCCGGATCACCCAGCTTAGGCCGGTTTCACACATCCAGCTTTTTGCCCGTTTGACGGATGTGGCGCACGCCAGTACAGTAAGATACAGTAAGTACAGTGGCAGCGCTGCAACTTCCGGGTCACATGCTCCGGTCACATGACAGCATGTGACCGGCGCTTGTTGCACTGCCAGTGTACTGTATACACTGTACTGGCATGCACCGCATCCGCCAAACCGGCGAAAAGCTGGATGTGTGAAACCGGCCTTAGATGGAACAATGAATAATTGCTGCCAGGTTTCTGCGATGTATATTCTGTGATGTATATTTGTTTTCATGTTCACCTTTTACAGTTGATCTACAGAGGTTAACAATTGTTAGTAGTGTCAAATTTTCTGAATACACTGAACCATATATATACATTAGATGACAGAGGCTTTCACAAGAGATAACAGCTCTGTTTTACTGATGGACGTCTTTACAAACTGAAGACATGTTCAAAAGTTCTTGAGACAGACACAAGTTTTGGTTTTTGAAAAGTTTGCTGCTTTAATTTTTCTGGTGGCAACTTGCATTAACTCTAGATTGTTATGAAGAGTGATCAGATGAATTGTAAAAAATTACAGTCACTCCTTACCATGAAAATTAACTTACAGGGGTACTCCAGGAAGATAATAGAAATATTGTTCTGTCCCTGCACTATAAAGAGGAGATGCTCAGTGCAAGTCTATTATTCTTAGAATAATTGTAATGCAGTGTGAGAGGAGCTGCTCCTCACTGCTCCCCTCTCCCACATGGGATAGATACTATGTCACACATCATTGTACAACTCCCTGCTGTTAATATCAGCCAGTCTCCTGATAATATCTATTTCAATGCAGAGAACACAGGCGTAGAAGCAGATATTATCAGGAGACTGGCTCATAGTACCAGCAGGTAGCTGCGAACTAATGTGTGATGTAACTTCCCAGATGGGAGGGCAGGAGTAGTGACCAGCAGCTCCTGTTATACTGAATTACAAGAAGAAAACAATTGCACTGGGCATCTCATCCTTATCGTTTATGAGTACAGAGACAGTACATTTTTTTTAATCTCCATAGAGTAGCCCTTTAATAACAAAAAAACATTTACATTCAATATCAGCACTGTTACAAAATGACCTGTTTAAATTTGACTTTGGGCAAAGCGTAGCCTGTGAGCCACATGTGGCTCTCTAGCTGTTCCTATCTGGCCCCTGACCTATACAGTTAAAACAGTGGCCCCCATTGCTCTACTTCCTGATTTCACCCCCTCTGTAGGGATGAATATAGTGGTCGAGGAGGAAGCCGCAATCTCCATCTTCCACCATTCAGATTGTATGACTGAGAATGCATATGTAATGATGTCATTACATCATGTCTGCTTTGCAGAGCCTCAGTGCATGCAGCAAAGACTGGAGCAAAGCACCAAAGGAACTGGAGCAAGGCGAGTATTTTTTTTAATTGTGTGAATGTGTGGAAGCCAGGGTTATCAATTGTATAGAAATTCCTAGACAGTCTTTAAAAATAAGATACTTTTTTTCCCATGTTCTTAAAAAAAATATACATGTCCATCATTTTTTTTTAATCTGGAGAAACACTACAATTTTCATCATTTTACAGTGTACAACACATGCTGTTAAGGTGTTTTTATTAATATTATGAACTGTAGACATATATAAATTTAAATTTTAATAATTTCAATTGTTTTCCAAGATGTCAGTAAAAAATAGTCTGTTCATGATTTTTAGTTGTCCAGCAAAAATAAAAATCAATTTGCAAACTTGGTGAGAGCATCATATCATTTTCGAGCTGTGTGTGGGATTTACTATATAAATTGGTGCTGTGTGTGAGATCTTTCTGTGCATATAGCAGCTGGGTGTGGGCCCTACGGTGTCCCAAAACAGTTTTTTTCCACCAGATATTGGATATCGGTGTACTCAGAAGAAATTTCATGGTCCATTTTCTCCTGCTACCCTTGTCAAAATAAGAAAAACAGGGGCTAAAGCAACATTTTTGTGGAAAAATTTGTTTTTTTTTTAATTTTTACAGCTGAAAGTTTTAAAATGTAATGAAGCACCTGTGGGTTCAAGATGTTCACCATACATCAATATAAATTCCTTGAGTAGTGTAGTTTCCAAAATGGGGTCACTTGTGGGGGGTTCCCCTTTGTAGGCACGTCAGGGATGCTACAAACTCAACATGGCATCCATTATCTATTTCAGACGATTTTGCTTTCCAAAAGTGAAAAGATGCTCCTTCCCTTCTGAGCTCTGCTGTGCGCTCAAAGAGTAGTTTTCCACCACATATGGGAATCAGAATACTCTGGAGAAATTGCACAACAAATTGTTCATCTAATTTCTCCTGTTACCCTTTTGAAAATAAAAAAATTGGGACTAAAGCAACATTTTTGTGGGGAAAAATGTGATTTTTTTATTTTCACAGCTCAACATTATAAAATTGTGTGAAACACCTGCGGGTTCAAGGTGCTCATCACACATCTACGGTAGATAAATTTCATGAGGGTGTAGTTTATATAATGGGGTTATTTGTGGGGGATTTTCACAGTCAAGACACATCAGGGTGCTGTTTGCTATTTATTACACTTGAACCAAATTACATGAAAAGTAGATAGAGATCTTTAACATAGAAAACCAAAAATATATTCTCTAAAATGCAATGCTCTATTAGAACTTAAATAAAATCAGATAAATGATTACTGAAGGGCTGTGTAAAGTGCACATAACAGATATCTCTGGGATATTGACTTGTGAGGGCAGGGCGTGTTGTGTGGCCCAAAGGCTTGGCCTGAAAGACAGTAGTCGGGGGAGAAGGGCGCTTGCACTACATTGCCCCCTACCTGACAGAGGAGGTTGGTACCCTAAAGTTTTTTGGCGCCTCCACTCCACGACGGCACATAACAGAGGTATCTGTTATGTGCACTATACACAGCGCTTTAGTAAGCATTTGACTGATTTTATTTAATTTCTAATAAAGTATTGCATTTTAGAGAATATATTTTTGGTTTTCTATGTTCGCTATTTATTCCAGTCAATTTTGCATTCCAAAAGTCCAATGGTGCTCTTTCTCTTCTGAGCCCTGCTGTGAATGCAAACAGTAGGTTTCCACCACTTATGGGGTATAACGCACTCATGAAGAATTGCACAACAAGTGGTATGGCCCATTTTCTCGTGTTACCCTTGCGAATATAAAAAAAATATGGGCTAAAGCAAGTTTTTTGTGTGTAAAAGTAAAATTTTGAATTTTTCCTTCAACATTGCTTTAATTTCTGTTAAGCACCTGAAGGGTTAACAAACTTATTGACATTTTTTGAGCAGTTTGAGGGATGCACTTTGTAGAATGGCATCACTTTTGGATATTTTCTGTCATATAAGCTTCTCAATGTCACTTCACATGTCTCTAAAAAAAATTGGATTTGTACATTTTGGTGGAAAAATAAGAAATTGCTGATATATTTTTAAACCTTCTAATTTCTTAACAAAAAAATATGTTTAAAAATATGCTAATGTATAGTAGACGTGGTAAATGTTATTTATTAACTATTTTGTTGATAACTCTGTGGTTTAAGGGCATAAGAATTAAAAGTTGGAAGATTGTAAAATTTTCAAAACTTAAATAAAAATAAAATATATTTACAAATAAAAGAATAAAATATTGACCTAAATTTACTAATATAAACTACAATGTGTCACTAAAAACTTTCTTAAAAGCAGTGGGAAATGTTGAAGCATTCCAGAGTCATTACGCCATAAAGTAACATTGGTCAAAATTGTAAGATTTGGCATGCCCGGGAAGGTGAAAACAGGCCTGTGATGGAGGGGTTATGTAACTGTATACCAAATATTTTTTAGTATCATAATAGTCATGCAATGTTTGGCTCTGCATGCACATGGTGGCACAATGGCGTCAGACTCTGTTAACACTGCAGAGTCTGTCAAGCAAGCTGAGGTTTCAGAATTGTTCAGCCAGAGCTGGGTGTCAGCTGATTCAGGTTTACTGGTCTCCAGCCCTGCAGGATTTAATTCCTGCAGATTTGTGAGCAGGAACTAGGAGCTCAGGTTGCTAATTGCGACATACAGCTGTCTCTTTCTTATTTAAGGCACAGCTTTTTACCAGTATGCGCCGATGATAGCTTCAACATAAGCTCCAGCAACCCAGTCTTTGTGGTGAACCTGTTTATGGTGATCTGTGTTGCGATATTGTGTGGTGTGAATGTTCCCCTATTGTGCGTTACATTATCACCTTTTCGTTGTTCCCCTGTGCACATATTCTCTCTCCTGTGTGTATGAGTTTTCATTCTTCCTTGTTTATGTCATTTTTCTGGGCTTTTGTTGTGTTTTCCAGTCTGCCCCAAGGGTAGGGAGGAGTAAGATCAGGCCTCGCCTAGGAGTGAGAGTCACGCTGGGGGTTTGGCTACCATCAAGCCTTCCTCCGAGATAAGGGACAGGGTAGTGTCTTTAGTCTGAGGGCCAGCTTAGGGTCCCCTGTTTTGTCATTACATACCCCGTGACAAATAGTCAGCCATACAAGACAGACCATGAGTCTGCTAACTGCCACTAAGTTAATTGAAACCTCTTTGTTCCTGGGTGGTGAGAAATTTTGCATGGCTCCTCTCTGCGTAAGACATGCATTGTTAACGGACAAGGAAATAAGTAAACTGGCCCACGGAATGTAGTGGAAAAGGATGCAAGCCTCATACTTAAATGAGTAGCAAAATTTAGCATGTTCTGCATAACAAATGCATGCCTGTATTCTTGAACTCATTGTCTTTTCAGAGTACAAATAGCCAAATAGTACAAAAATAGCATTATTATAATTTTACAGTTAGGCTATGAAAAACAGGAGACAGAAATCCAGGAAAGTGTCCTTTAATGCCATGTGGCTACTTTAATTGAATGGAATTTGTAAACATACATTTTATTTTCTTAAAAGTAGCTTTATGAAGAATTACTATAGAAAGGCAGAATTTTCTAAATTGACAATACATAAATTGACATAATGCATACATTCCAGAGCCTGTCTATTAAATTGTCTTTCATGTAATCCAGGGTCAAAACTATTTGCATAAAATATTTTATTGCAAACAAACAACCAATAGCTCCAATGCTCATATCTACTTTAAATTTAACAGACCACTACTCTTCAATTGGGTAATTGCCACTCAACCTTGCTAAAAGCTGTAATTTGTAAGTAATTTTCTTCACTGGTATATAAGGGCGATAGAGGAGAACACAGCTAGCATTAGTGTCCTAATGGTAATTATGGCACTGGCATTAGGCAAAGAAATTCTTGTTGGGATCTTTTTTTACAACTTTGTAAGAACAAGCAAAAAATATAAATCTATATTGCAAAATAATTGTAATTCTCTGAGGAGAGAATCCACATTTGGAATTACTCTGGTATTTTTCTGATTATTCTTTTTTTTCTGGTTGAAGTTATTTGACTTGCCGTTCTAGAAAATACATTAATTACAGTTATTTGGTCTGAATACAAAGCTTTTGATTATGGTCTTTTTTAATAACAGTGTGGAAATAGCATACCTGTACTTTAACAGTTTGACTTCCAAAGACAGTTCTTTTATGCCATAGTATTAATTCTTGACTGTACAAAAATTATCCATGAATCTATCTATTGTACATGAAAAAGGAAAAACTAGGAATTTGTCAAAAAAGAGTGTTTGTCTCTTGCTTTTGAAACGCCCGTGGTGGGGCTTGCAGGGCTCGCACGGTCACCGGGCCGTTGGTATTCGGGGTCAGGCTGTGAGTGGCCCGACCTGGCTTCCGTGACCCCCGGCGGGTTTCAATAAAAGGAAAGTCCCAAAGTCAGTCCGGTGTTACAAGGGGGATGGAAGGAGGGTAACGGGGTTCCTGGAGAGCTTGCCATCGCTCTCCCCCAGGAAACGGTACGGGACGGGGATGGGGGATGCTTCCAGCACCACCCGTGCTTTGCGGCCAGGTGTTCAGCCGCCTCTGCGCAGTCTCTCTCTGGGGCAGGTGTTACGGGCAGCCGGATGGAATCACTCCCCACGGGTGGAGCGGGGTAGCCTCGGGAGGTTTATGAGACCCAGGGCAACAGTCCTCAGGGACACCGGGGGCACAGGGCGGCGGCATTACTCACACCAGTCACGGAGTGCGGTTCCAGTTGTTCTTTATTTAAAGTCCGTTCCACATTGCACCCTGGTGCTGGTCCTCGCCACCTGTAGCATTTGGTCGGTCCCAGGCAGGTGGGAGGAAGGGGGGTCCGGTGAGGTGTTCTGGGGGTCTCTCCCTTTCCTGTGCGTTAGTGTCGTCCCCGTGGCATGGAGCATCTTGGGAGCTCGCCGCCTCTCTATCTCTCTCATCCCGGTAGCGGACACCACCAACCGCCACCGGGTACAACTTTCTCCAGGGATCCCCAGTCCTCAGCTCCATTCCCTTCCTCTAGATGTTATCAGCCCTGGTCTCGTGGCATCTCCTCAACAGGAGCTGTTCTGTGGACGTCTGCACTCTCCTGCAGCCTCTGACGTTCTGACTAAATCTTCTGTGTGCTCTGCACTAAACTCACTCCTATTCAGGTCCACCTCTCCTTGGGGTTGTCATGGAAACCTGCCTGTGTGCAGCCACCTGCTCATTAAGGAGACAGGATGAGTCATAGGCTCAAAACTACATGCTGCAAAAGCTATTAACTCCTTCCTGCCAGTGTGATGTGAGTGTGTGTGTGGACTTCACTCCTCCTGCCCGGGAAAAAATGGGGTAACATTTAATACCCTGTAACGACCCAGTTGCAGGGGTGTTACACTCCTCCAGACAAAAAACGCAACACTCCGGGGTTGTGACAACAAACAACACCGCAAAAAAACCTTTTCATAGATAAACAAATTAACACGTCCCTTCTACTGGGACCCAATAAAGGATAGGAAGAGGCAGGAGGAAAAAGAAGAAGGAAGAGAAGAACAGCATGGAAAAAGAAACATTTGCATATATATATATATATATATATATATATATATATATATATACAGTTAGGTCTAGAAATATTTGGACAGTGACACAATTTTCGCGAGTTGGGCTCTGCATGCCACCACATTGGATTTGAAATGAAACCTCTACAACAGAATTCAAGTGCACATTGTAACGTTTAATTTGAAGGTTTGAACAAAAATATCTGATACAAATTGTAGGAATTGTACACATTTCTTTACAAACACTCCACATTTTAGGAGGTCAAAAGTAATTGGACAAATAAACCAAACCCAAACAAAATATTTTTATTTTCAATATTTAGTTGCGAATCCTTTGGATGCAATCACTGCCTTAAGTCTGGAACCCATGGACATCACCAAACGCTGGGTTTCCTCCTTCTTAATGCTTTGCCAGGCCTTTACAGCCGCAGCCTTCAGGTCTTGCTTGTTTGTGGGTATTTCCGTCTTAAGTCTGGATTTGAGCAAGGGAAATGCATGCTCAATTGGGTTAAGATCTGGTGATTGACTTGGCCATTGCAGAATGTTCCACTTTTTTGCACTCATGAACTCCTGGGTAGCTTTGGCTGTATGCTTGGGGTCATTGTCCATCTGTACTATGAAGCGCCGTCCGATCAACTTTGCAGCATTTGGCTGAATCTGGGCTGAAAGTATATCCCGGTACACTTCAGAATTCATCCGGCTACTCTTGTCTGCTGTTATGTCATCAATAAACACAAGTGACCCAGTGCCATTGAAAGCCATGCATGCCCATGCCATCACGTTGCCTCCACCATGTTTTACAGAGGATGTGGTGTGCCTTGGATCATGTGCCGTTCCCTTTCTTCTCCAAACTTTTTTCTTCCCATCATTCTGGTACAGGTTGATCTTTGTCTCATCTGTCCATAGAATACTTTTCCAGAACTGAGCTGGCTTCATGAGGTGTTTTTCAGCAAATTTAACTCTGGCCTGTCTATTTTTGGAATTGATGAATGGTTTGCATCTAGATGTGAACCCTTTGTATTTACTTTCATGGAGTCTTCTCTTTACAGTTGACTTAGAGACAGATACACCTACTTCACTGAGAGTGTTCTGGACTTCAGTTGATGTTGTGAACGGGTTCTTCTTCACCAAAGAAAGTATGCGGCGATCATCCACCACTGTTGTCATCCATGGACGCCAAGGCCTTTTTGAGTTCCCAAGCTCACCAGTCAATTCCTTTTTTCTCAGAATGTACCCGACTGTTGATTTTGCTACTCCAAGCATGTCTGCTATCTCTCTGATGGATTTTTTCTTTTTTTTCAGCCTCAGGATGTTCTGCTTCACCTCAATTGAGAGTTCCTTAGACTGCATGTTGTCTGGTCACAGCAACAGCTTCCAAATGCAAAACCACACACCTGTAATCAACCCCAGACCTTTTAACTACTTCATTGATTACAGGTTAACGAGGGAGACACCTTCAGAGTTAATTGCAGCCCTTAGAGTCCCTTGTCCAATTACTTTTGGTCCCTTGAAAAAGAGGAGGCTATGCATTACAGCGCTATGATTCCTAAACCCTTTCTCCGATTTGGATGTGAAAACTCACATATTGCAGCTGGGAGTGTGCACTTTCAGCCCATATTATATATATAATTGTATTTCTGAACATGTTTTTGTAAACAGATAAAATAACAAAACTTGTGTCACTGTCCAAATATTTCTGGACCTAACTGTATATATATATATATACATGTATATATATATATACATATATATATATATATACACATATGTATGTATATATATATATATATATATATATATATATAAAAATTAGTGATGAGCGAGCATGCTTGTAACTACTCGGTACTCGCACGAGTATCGCTGTACTCGGGCTGCTCGGCGGGGACCGAGTAATCTCGCGATACTCGTGCTGTACTCGTGGTCTTCATTTTTGCATGTTGGCGCTCTTTTGAGAGCCAGCCCTCATGCAGGGATTGGCTGGCAGACCACTGCAATGCCACAGCCCTGTTAGTTGTGGAATTGCAGTGATTGGCCGGCCTGCACAGCGTGACCGAGCCTTTATACCGGCCGGCGCGCTGTGCTCTGCTCACAGCTATCCAGACAGTCAGTGCAGGGAGAGTGTCGCTGATTCAGGGAAAGCTTTGCGGCCCTTTATAGCTTTTTCAGTTGCAGGGCTGCAAACAGTGTGACCAAAAGTCCTTCTCAGGACTATTCTAGTTGTATACAGGCAGGCAGGGTATAGCCAGGTCGGAGTACAGTAGCAGAGTCCTTCTCAGGACTATTGTTGCTATATACAGGCAGGGTATAGCCAGGTCTGAATACAGGCTAGTGACCAGAAGAGTCCTTGTCAGGACTATTGTACCAGTATACAGGCAGGCAGGCAGGCAGGGTAGTGGTGACCGTATACCAGCCTTCATCATATCTGGGGCTGGTGTACACAGTGTAAAACAGTCCAGATAGTGTCTGACTTGTCTGTAATTGTCGCTCCCCAAAAAAACCTGTTAGGTTCTTATTGCGTCCGTGCTTGGTTTTTAAAACCGCACGTGTGTGCCTGTTGGTGGCAGCGTACAGGTGCACTTGTGTGCAATTTCCACAAACTTTGATATAACGCACAAGTAGTGAATATACACGTCAGCAGTGCACAGCATTGCAAAATGCGCAAGGGCATTGGCAAGGAACAAGGAAGTGGACGTGATGGTGGTGCAGGCAGAGGCCGAGGTCGTGGGCAAGCTCTAATTTCGCCACAACAAAGGGCCACATCTAGTCGGTCGCACGTCCTGTCCCAAATTCTTGGGGACCGCAGCAGTACACCGCTCTTGAACCAAGACCAGTGTCAACAGGTTGTTAGTTGGATAGCAGATAATGCTTCCAGTCAGATTGGCACCACCACAAACACTCTGTCTTCCACACGGTCAAGTGTCAGTAGCCGTGATACTGCACCGCACATTTCTGAACCTGATCCTCCTTCCTACCACCAGGCTGAGTACACGTCCTCCTCGGACATTAATGATCCCACACTTGGACACTCGGAAGAGCTGTTCACGTTTCCATTCACACATTCTGGCCTCTCGCCAGCTCATATTGAAGTGGGTCATGAGGAGATCGTCTGTACAGATGGCCAAATATTTGAGCAGCCACGTTCTCACGAAGTTGGCAACGTGTCTCAACAAGTGGTGGACGATGATGAGACACAATTGTCAGGAAGTCAGGAGGAGGAGCAGGGTGCGGAAGAGGAAGACGACGTGGTGGATGATCCAGTAACTGACCCAACCTGGCAGGAGGATATGCAGAGCGAGGACAGCAGTGCACAGGGGGAGGGAGGCGTAGCATCACAACAAGCAGTAAGAAGCAGGGTGGTGGCCCCAGGCAGAAGTCAGGCAACCGTTCCCCGGAACAACACGACGACACAAGGTGCCTGTACAAATGTTAGGTCTTCCCGAGTCTGGCAGTTTTTTAAGTTGGATCCAGATGATTCAAAAAAGGCCATTTGCAACACCTGCCGTGCCAGCATCAGCAGGGGTACCAAAACTAGCAGCCTGACCACCACCAGCATGATCAGGCACATGTCAGCCAAGCACCCGACTTTGTGGGAAGTACAACAGAGTCGAGGAGCAGTGCTTGCTGATGTCACTGCTACGTCTTCGCTGGTTGTGCATGCGAGCCAGTCCCCTGTCCATGCTGCCTGCGAACAAGCCTCCTCCACTCCTGCACCTGCAGTTGCCTACGCAGAAAGAACACCATCATCAAGCACGTCCTTGTCCCAGCGCAGCGTTCAGTTATCCATTCAGCAAACCTTTGAACGCAGGCGCAAATACACTGCCAACACCCCACATGCCACAGTTCTAAATGCTAACATTTCGCGACTGCTTGCGCTGGAAATGTTGCCTTTTAGGCTGGTGGAGACAGAAGCATTCCGTGACCTGATGGCGGCAGCTGTCCCACGTTACTCGGTCCCCAGCCGCCACTATTTCTCCCGGTGTGCCGTCCCCGCGTTGCATAACCACGTGTCACAAAACATCACACGTGCCCTGAACAACGCTGTTTCACCCAAGGTCCACCTAACCACAGACACGTGGACAAGTGCTTGTGGGCAAGGCCGCTACATCTCGTTGACGGCACACTGGGTTAATATTGTGGAAGCTGGGACCCAGTCTGAGCGAGGGACGGAACACGTCCTTCCCACACCAAGGTTTGCAGGCCCTACCTCAGTCAGTGTTTCACCCACACTCTACAGCTCCGGAATGTCATGCTCTTCAGCCTCCTCCTCCTCCTGCGCATCCTCATCCACTGTACCCTCCACACCAGTCACAAGCTGGAAGCACTGCAGCACTGCCTCGGCGAAGCGGCAACAGGCTGTGCTGAAGCTAATCTGCATAGGTGACAAACCCCACAATGCAGAAGAGCTGTGGACAGCTCTGAAACAGCAGGCAGATCACTGGCTCACACCTCTGAACCTAAAGCCAGGAAAGGTCGTGTGTGACAATGGCCGGAACCTGGTGGCGGCTTTGAGGCGAGGCCAGCTGACACATGTTCCATGCGTGGCCCATGTGCTCAACCTCGTGGTTCAGCGGTTTCTAAAGTCATACCCACAGCTGTCTGATCTGCTGGTAAAAGTTCACCGCCTGTCTGCACATTTTCGAAAGTCACCTACTGCTTCAGCCGGCCTTGCCGGCTTTCAGCGCAGTTTGCATCTTCCGGCTCACAGACTGGTGTGTGATGTCCCCACGCGTTGGAATTCAACTCTGCACATGTTGGTCAGGATATGTGAGCAGAAGAGGGCAGTTGTTGAGTACCTGCATCACCTAAGCCGTCGGGAAATGGGTCAAACTCCACACATAACACCTGAGGAGTGGAGATGGATGTCAGACCTATGTACCATCCTCCAAAACTTTGAGGACTCCACCAAGATGGTGAGTGGTGATGACGCCATTATTAGCGTCACCATACCGCTACTCTGCCTTCTAAAACGGTCTCTGCTGAAAAACAAACATGATGCATTGCAGGCGGAGCGCGATGAGTTGCAGCAAGAAACAGTAGTGGGTGTGGGTGATAACACACAGCCCAGCCTCGTCTCATCACAACGTGCAGTGGAGGACTATGACGAGGAGGAGGATGAAGACATGGAGCAACTCTCCGGCCAAATTGAGGATATGACATGCACACCAGTCATATCCTCGGTTCAGCGTGGCTGGCCAGAGGACAGGGTAGATGAGGAGGAGGAGGAGGAGGACAGCATGTTCAGTCATCTTGTTGGTCAGGCTACTGAAGTCCTGGCTGTTAAGAGTCTGGCGCACATGGCTGACTTTATGGTAAGCTGCCTGTCTCGTGACCCTCGCGTTAAGAACATCTTGGCCGACAATCATTACTGGTTGGTAACACTGTTAGACCCACGCTACAAGGAGAACTTTTTGTCTCTTATTCCCGTGGAGGAGAGGTCAACCAAAATGCAGCAGTTCCGGAAGGCCATAGTCACGGAAGTAGGCAAAGCATTCCCCTCACAAAACGCTAGTGCCATAGCTCAGGAATCAGTGGACAACCGAGGCGTACAGCCGAGAGAGGCACAAGTCCAATCCGCCAGAGGTAGGGGAACAGTCTTTAAGATGTGGGACAGTTTTCTCAGCCCCTCACGTACCACAGCCCCTGAGGTGCGGGGTAGTGCCACAAGAAATCCTAAGTTTGCCCAGATGCTGAAGGAGTACCTTGCAGATCGAACAACTGTACTCCGACATTCCTCTGTGCCTTACAATTATTGGGTATCCAAGCTGGACACGTGGCATGAATTGGCTCTCTACGCCTTGGAAGTCCTGGCCTGCCCTGCTGCTAGCGTTTTGTCAGAGCGTGTTTTTAGTGCCGCAGGTGGAATCATTACAGATAAACGCACCCGCCTGTCAACTGAAAATGCTGACAGGCTGACTCTGATCAAGATGAACAAGGGTTGGATTGGGCCAGACTTCCCCACACCACCAGCAAATGAGAGCGGAATTTAAAGTTTGCCATGTACCTCCACTCACCCATGGGTACACACTTCTGGACTTTGGATAATCGCTGGACTGCTCCTCCTTCTCCTCATGCGCCACCATGATGATGACCGTTACAAATTGCAATACTTAGGCCTTTGTTTCAGGTATACCCCCAGTGGTAAATTTTTTCGCCCATTCTTTGCAGAATGGACATTACAACGACAGGAGACCCGCTCCTTTGCAATGGGAACAATGTTTTGAGGCCCTCATGCACGTCTCTACCCAGGGACAACGTGGAGCCTCCAAATTTTTGGCTGCCCTGCCTAAGGGCTATACTATAATACACCCACTTCCTGACAATGGACACTTAATGTTTTGAGGCCCTCATGCACGTCTCTACCCAGGGACAACGTGGAGCCTCCCAATTTTTGGCTGCCCTGCCTAAGGGCTATACTACAATAGACCCACTTCCTTACAATGGGCACTTCAGGTTTACAGGCCATCATGCACGTCTCTATCCAGGGACAATGTGGAGCCTCCCAATTTTTGGCTGCCCTGCCTAAGGGCTATACTATAATACACCCACTTCCTGACAATGGACACTTAATGTTTTGAGGCCCTCATGCACGTCTCTACCCAGGGACAACGTGGAGCCTCCCAATTTTTGGCTGCCCTGCCTAAGGGCTATACTACAATAGACCCACTTCCTTACAATGGGCACTTCAGGTTTACAGGCCATCATGCACGTCTCTATCCAGGGACAACGTGGAGCCTCCCAATTTTTGGCTGCCCTGGCAAAGGGCTATACTAAAATAGACCCACTTCCTTACAATGGGCACTTCAGGTTTACAGGCCATCATGCACGTCTCTATCCAGGGACAATGTGGAGCCTCCCAATTTTTGGCTGCCCTGCCTAAGGGCTATACTACAATAGACCCACTTCCTTACAATGGGCACTTCAGGTTTACAGGCCATCATGCACGTCTCTATCCAGGGACAATGTGGAGCCTCCCAATTTTTGGCTGCCCTGCCTAAGGGCTATACTATAATACACCCACTTCCTGACAATGGGCACTTCAGGTTTACAGGCCATCATGCACGTCTCTATCCAGGGACAATGTGGAGCCTCCCAATTTTTGGCTGCCCTGCCTAAGGGCTATACTACAATAGACCCACTTTCTTACAATGGCACTTCAGGTTTACAGGCCATCATGCACGTCTCTATCCAGGGACAACGTGGAGCCTCCCAATTTTTGGCTGCCCTGGCAAAGGGCTATACTAAAATAGACCCACTTCCTTACAATGGGCACTTCAGGTTTACAGGCCATCATGCACGTCTCTATCCAGGGACAATGTGGAGCCTCCCAATTTTTGGCTGCCCTGCCTAAGGGCTATACTACAATAGACCCACTTCCTTACAATGGGCACTTCAAGTTTACAGGCCATCATGCACGTCTCTATCCAGGGACAACGTGGAGCCTCCCAATTTTTGGCTGCCCTGGCAAAGGGCTATACTAAAATAGACCCACTTCCTTACAATGGGCACTTCAGGTTTACAGGCCATCATGCACGTCTCTATCCAGGGACAATGTGGAGCCTCCCAATTTTTGGCTGCCCTGCCTAAGGGCTATACTATAATACACCCACTTCCTGACAATGGACACTTAATGTTTTGAGGCCCTCATGCACGTCTCTACCCAGGGACAACGTGGAGCCTCCCAATTTTTGGCTGCCCTGCCTAAGGGCTATACTACAATAGACCCACTTCCTTACAATGGGCACTTCAGGTTTACAGGCCCTCATGCACGTCTGTATGCAGGGGCATTGGTGAACCTCACAATTTTGGACTGCCCTGGCAAAGGAAAATACTACAAAGACTCACTTCCTCAAAATGGGCACATTAGACTCAAGAGGCCTTCATGTACGTCTCTTCTCAGGGACATCGGAGTGCCACACAATGTTTTCACGTAAAATCTTTCATGTATTAATCTCAAAAAGTAACATACACCAGCTCTATCTCACTATTGGGTATGTGCCCTTAACATTTCCGCCATGAAAAATCATTTTGGGGTCATTTTGGAAGGTTTTCTGGTGAGTCCGTAAAAATGGCGTAAAACGCGGACAAAATTGTTCACAGCTGTGACTTTTCAGTGATAAATGCTTCAAGGGGTCTTCCCCATGCTGTTGCCATGTCATTTGAGCACTCTTCTGAGACTTTTGTGACATTTTTAGGGTTTCTCCATGCTGCCGGGGGGTCATTTCACAAAAATACTCGGGTCTCCCATAGGATAACATTGGGCTCGTTGCTCGGCCCGAGTACACGAGTATCTTGGGAGGCTCGGCCCGAGCTTCGAGCACCCGAGCTTTTTAGTACTCGCTCATCACTAATAAAAATAAAACATTTAAACTTTCGGGAACAGGCCTCCTTATGACGCTCCAGGATCCTCCAGGTACCCAGGTTTAGGGAAAAAGCTCCTTAGTCCAAATCCCGGTACAGGCTGCGGTGCCGGGCTCACCCCTCCGGCCACCACTCGCCAAAGCTTGCACCAGGGCCGTCCATGTCATTCCCCCATCTTATCCTGGTCCTGGGGAGGCAGGGTTCCTGGCTCCTAGTAAGTGTCCAACAAAAGGGCGGGCACGGATTTTCACGCCCCGCTGCAGCCCCACCCACGAAGGTTGGGCAAGTCCAGTCCTTGTTGGTATGCATGGCGCCCATCCCATTCTCAATGGATGCCATTGTACAGTCCAAGTCCATTTGTCGCATGCCCGCAGCCGCGGGAACCAAAATAAATGTTAGACAATCCAATTTTGCAGATGGTTTACACAAGGCACGCGTCACCCGGTGTTACTGGGTCTTTTCCAGACCCTGCTCGCAGCGCCAAGTTGAAACGCCCGCGCCGGGGCTTGCAGGGCTCGCACGGTCACCGGACCGGTGGTATTCGGGGTCAGGCTGTGAGTGGCCCGACCCGGCTTCCATGACCCCTGGTGGGTTTCAATAAAAGGAAAGTCCCAAAGTCAGTCCGGTGTTACAAGGTGGATGAAAGGAGGGTAACGGGGTTCCTGGGGAGCTTGCCATCGCTCTCCCCAGGAAACGGTACGGGATGGGGACGGGGGATGCTTCAGCGCCACCCGTGGTTTGCGGTCAGGTGTTCAGCCGCCGCTGCGCAGTCTCTCTCCGGGGCAGGTGTTACGGGCAACCGGATGGAATCGCTCCCGACGGGTGAAGCGGGGTAGCCCCGGGAGGTTTATGAGACCCAGGGCTCAGGGACACCGGGGGCACAGGGCGGCGGCAATACTCACACCAGTCACGGAGTGCGGTTCCAGTTGTTCTTTATTTAAAGTCCGTTCCACATCGCACCCGGGTGCTGGTCCTTGACGCTTGTAGCCTTTGGTCGGTCCCGGGCAGGTAGGAGGAAGGGGGGTCCGGTGAGGTGTTCTGGGGGTCTCTCTCTTTCGTGTGCGTTAGTGTCGTCCCCGTGGCATGGAGCATCTTTGGAACTCGCCGCCTCTCTTTCTCTCTCATCCCGGTAGCAGACACCATCAACTGCCACCGGGTACAACTTTCTCCAGTGATCCGCAGTCTTCAGCTCGATTCCCTTCCTCTAGGTCATGGGTCCCCAACTCCAGTCCTCGAGGGCCGCCAACAGTGCATGTTTTCAGGATTTCCTTAGTATTGCACATGTGATAATTTAATCACCTGCACAGTTGATGATTCCAACACCCATGCAATGCTAAGGAAATCCTGAAAACATGCACTGTTGGCGGCCCTCGAGGACTGGAGTTGGGGAACCCTGCTCTAGGTGTTATCAGCCCTGGTCTCGTGGCATCTCCTCAACAGGAGCTGCCCTGTGGACGTCTGCACTCTCCTGCAGCCTTTGACGTTCTGGCTAAATCTTCTGTGTGCTCTGCACTAAACTCACTCCTATTCAGGCCTCCCTCCCCTTGGGGTTGTCATGGAAAACTGCCTGTGTGCAGCCACCTGCTCATTAACCCCTTCAGCCCCCGGGCACTTTCCGTTTTTGCGTTTTTGTTTTTTGCTCCCCTTCTTCTGAGAGGCGTAATATTTTTATTTTTCCATCAATCTTGCCATATGAGGGCTTGTTTTTTGCGGGACGAGTTGTACTTTTAAATGAAACCATAAGTTTTACCATATAGTGTACTGGAAAACGGCAAAAAAATTCCAAGTGCGGAAAAATTGCAAAAAAAGTGTGATCGTACAATAGTTTTTGGGATATTTTATTCACTGTGTTCACTATATGGTAAAACTGAGGTATCTATGTGATGCCTCAGGTCGGTGCGAGTTTGTAGACACCAAACATGTATAGGTTTACTTGTATCTAAGGGGTTAAAAAAATTCACAAGTTTGTCCAATAAAAGTGGCGCACGTTTTGCGCCATTTTCCGAAACACGTAGCGTTCTTATTTTTAAGGATCTATGGCTCAGTGATGGCTTATTTTTTGCGTCTCGAGCTGACGTTTATAATGGTACCATTTTTGCGCAGATGCTACGTTTTGATCGCCTGTTATTGCATTTTGCGTAAAACTTGCGGCGACCAAAAAACGTAATTTTGGCGTTTGGAATTTTTTTGCGACTACGCCGTTTACCAATCAGATTAATTGATTTTATATTTTGATAGATCGGGCATTTCTGAACGCGGCGATACCAAATATGTGTATATTTATTTATTTTTTAACCCTTTAATTTTCAATGGGGGGAAAGGGGGGTGATTTGAACTTTTAGGTTTTTTGTTTTTTTTTTATTTTTTAAAACTTTTTTTTTTACTTTTTTTTTTATTTTACTAGTCCCCCTAGGGGGCTATAGCGATCAGCAATCCGATTGCTGATCGCTATCTGCTGATCACAGCTATACCTCTGTAATCAGCAGATTCAGTCACTTTGGTTTTCCCTCTGCTCTCAGCCGAGGGAAAATGAAAGTGAAACATCGTAGCAGCAGGCGTCATCACATGACCCTGTGCTACGATGGCAACCACCGATAGTCACGTGATAACACACGTGACTTCCGGTGGGGGCGGCGGTGGGTAACAAACATGGCCGCGCGCATTTAAATCTTGCTGCCAGACTTTGGCAGCAAGATTTAAGGGGTTAATGGCCGCGGGTGGAAGCGATTCCACCCGCGGCTAGCAGGCACACATGTCAGCTGTTGAAAACAGCTGATATGTGTGCCGATCCACGCCGCCTGCCCGCGGCAGGGGGCGGGGCTTAACGGGACACGATCCTGGACGGATAGTTCCGTCCAGGGTCGTGAAGGGGTTAAGGAGACAGGATGAGTCATAGGCTCAATACTACATGCTGCAAAAGCTATTAACTCCTTCCTGCCAGTGTGATGTGAGTGTGTGTGTGGACTTCACTCCTCCTGCGCGGGAAAAAATGGGGTAACATTTAATACCCTGTAACAACCCAGTTGCAGGGGCGTTACACTTTACATTGTGGGTTTTTTTTAAAACACAAATTTTTATTACATTTTCTTAAACCAGGGTACAGAAACAAAGAAAGGGAAAAGAGTTAAAACATGAATCAAAGCATCATCCTTTTAAGAGGGAAGGCCTCTCATGATTAACCCTTCCTCTCAATATTAACAAACCCTATTAGCCTGATACTGAAACTGTAACCTTTCCCACCAGCCTCCCCCCTAAAAAACACCTTTAAAAAAAACACCTCAACCCTTCTCTGGTTGCAACACCACTGAACCTTCTTTTGCTCCCTTGGCAAGAACACTTAAGCTAACTCCCTCTGTCCATCCTGTATCTTTAATTTGCCCAGGGAACCCTGCAAATCTGCAGTAAGGTACCATTCTGTGTATGTAATTGGGAAACCACCTGCCTTATCTCCTCTTCTGAACATATCCACGTTATGAATGCTCTCCATTTTCCAAGGAATTTCTTCGCCTTTTTGTCTTTATCCCTTTCCCTTTCCAGCTTTTCCAAATTGAGCAAATGTTTTAGTCGCTTCACCAACTCCTCCCATGATGGTACTTCTTTCACTAACCATTTCTGTAATATTGCCCTTTTGCCCAATATTACTATGCAATGAAACAGAGTAGGCAGCCTCTCCTTCAATTCATCCCCTCCCTCCCCCTCCTCTTGCTGCCTATAATGAAATAGCCACAAAGGAGGTTCCAACTCCACCCTCACTTTTCAAATGCCCCATATTAATGACTGGACCTGCTTCCAAAACTTTTCAATCTCATTACATTGCCAAACTCCATAATACAAATGAGTCTTATCTGCATTACAATTTGGACAGTGCAGTAATTTGTCTGGGTGCTTTCTATTAGGGATGTTGAATCCATTTATAGCACTATGTATTAATCGAAATTGAGTATCCATCCAGCTCTCATTTATAACTAGAGATGAGCGAGCCTCTAGAGGCTCGAGTTCGGTTCGGTTCGTCGAACGGAGGCCGCATTCGAGTTCGGTTCGTCGAGCCGTTCCACGAACCTCTCGATGGGAGGCAATCCCAAACACATAAAAACACATTATAAATGTACACATACAGTTAATAAACATTGCCATAACACTTACAGGTCCCTGCGATGTGTCCTGCACTCTGTCTCCCGCCGCTTTTCCTTCCGATAATCGCTGCATCCTCCCGGTAACCAGCACTGATGATAAGACCTATTGTGACGTCAAAATAGCATGTGACCAGTCACGTGTCTATTATCTCATTGGCTACAGACTGGTCACATGGCTATGACGTAATGCTAGGACCTGTCAGTGCATCTCTCCGGTACGCGATGCTCGTTTGAGCATGTCCCTGTACGGGTGAAATGCTCTGGTACATGGTCGATTCCCCGTTCCTGCATGTGGACGCTCTTTACAGAGTCAGCCACATGCAGGGACTAGCTGTCACAGCCGGTAAATAGCGGCATCGGGAATTACATAATTGGAGCACCGTTGCTATGGTAACCCGTCTGTCAGCGGTGATGTCACCACTTACAGCCAGCAGCCTCTGATCACTCACGGAGTGAAAAGACTGCACGGGGAGCAGCAGCGTCTTCCTCCCATGCTGTGCTGCTGATGTAGCAGAGCTGCATGGGTTGAAGGGGAAAGAAGACAGAAGACCAGGATCATGGAGGGCTGACAGGGAGTAATAAACATGGAGTCTCTAAGTGTGTCTGTGTATTTATTTCTGTTAAAGTTTTTTTCTCTGTGTGGGGTCTTTTTTTTAACCCTTTATTGGAGATTCTTAATGCCCAGGTCAAACTTGCCTGACATTAAGAATCTCTGGCTTAATACTAGCTAGTAAAACAAAGCTAATATTAACTCATTATTACCCAGCAAGCCACCGTCACCAGGGCTGCTGGAGAGTTGGATACAGCGCCAGATGATGGCGCACCTATTAAAGCGCCATTTTATGGGGCGGCTTCGGACTGTAATTCGCAGCAGAGGGGCCCAGAAACCTCAGGCTAACCTGTGCTGCGGATTCCAATCCCCAGGTGACTAGTTGCACCCAGCTAGACACAAAAATGGGGCGAAGCCTACGACGTTTTTTTTTTTTAAATTATTTCATGAAATTCAAGAAATAATTAAAAAAAAGGGCTTCCCTGTATTTTTAGTTCCCAGCCGGGTACAAATAGGCAGCTGGGGGTTGGGGGCAGCCGTACCTGCCTGCTGTACCTGGCTAGCATACAAAAATATGGCGAAGCTCACGTCATTTTTTTTTAGTTTTTTGGCAAAAAAAAAAATGCTTCCCTGGATTTTCCATTGCCAGTGAAGGTAACACCAAGCATTGGGGGTTAGCAGCCAGTAGCTGCTTGGATTACCCTTAGCTAGCAATACAAAAAATTCAGCGGGAGCCCATATATATATATTTTTTTAATTATTTATTTAAATAACTAAAAAAAAATGGGCTTCTCTGTATTTTGATTGCCTGACATCACAGTGCTGTAAAAATAAATCATTAAAAAACATGACGTAGCACTCCGCAGTATTTTTGATTCTCAGTGCAGATAAAGCAGACAGCTACGGGTTGCCACCCCCATCTGCCTGGCGTTACCTTGGCTGTCAATTAAAATACAGGGAAGCCCATTAATTTTTTTTATTTAAAGAAATAGTTAAAAAAAAATGACGTGGGGTCCCCCCATTTTTCATAACCAGCTAGGGTAAAGCAGACGGCTGTAGCCTGAAAACCACAGCTGGGAGCTTTACCGTGGTTGGTGATCCAATGTGGAGGTCACCCCAGGCTCTTTTTTATAATTATTTTATAAATATTATTAATTAGAAAAAAAAAGTAGGGTCCCCCCCAAATAGGATCACCAGCCAAGGTAAAGCGGACAGCTGTGGTCTGGTATTCTCAGGGTGGGAAGGTCCATAGTTATTGGCCCTTCACAGTCTAAAAATAGTAGGCCGCAGGCGCCCCAGAAGTGGTGCATCCACTAGATGCGCCAATCCTGGCGCTTCACCCCAGCTCATCCCGTGCCCTGGTGCAGTGGCAAACGGGGTAATAAATGGGGTTGATACTAGCTGTAAGGTCACCTGACATCAAGCCCAGCAGTTTGTGATGTCATGGCGTCTATCAGATACCCGACATCACAAACTGTCAGTACTAACAAAACAAATAGACAAAAAAAAATGTATATGAAAAAACACTCCCCAAAACATTCCCTCTTTCACCAATTTATTGCAAGGAAAAAAATAAGGGGGTCCCACGACGACTCTGGACCGTCTAGAATATAAGGGGACACATTCAGGGAACGTATCCCCCATTTTCTAGGAGTGCAGACCCTCCATGTGAGGAGTGTGGGTGCAATGAATCTGCACCCACTCTCCCTGGGTCCACAGCAGCAGAGTCGATGTCGTAACTGTTGCTACCAAAGCTGCAATGCCCTGCTCATGAGGTAAGGGCATGCCTAATCAGGAGAACTATACTACATTTCCAAATATTGGTATTTGCTGATATTATTGCTATTCCACCTACTATATATTAGGGAGAGGATCTTCGAGATAGAATACCCCTTTAAGTCCAGTTATCCAGCTGAATGAATACTAAACAACAGAGCTCGCTATTTATATGTGTTTTCTTGTGGTGTATAACGGACTCTCATGTTTGGTAGTCGTTTAGGCGGGCCAACTATAACATCAAATACCTCCATTTGGAAATGTAGTATAGCTCTCCTGATCAACTATGTTCCTTACCTCCTGAGCAGGGCATTGCAGTAGCTTACAGATGCATGGTTACCACCACTCACTGTCTGAACACAGGAAGCTGAGCTGCCAGCCACTCTGTGCATGCAGCAGCATCTATTGTGAAGGAGGGGGCCGCGGGGGATCAACGCTGCACAGGTATTGTGGGACACTGGGGAACACCAGTGAGGTTATAGGGGGTGACCTGGCAGGGCCTGGGGAGGAGTTTTCTGTTGCATGTGTCATGGCACATGCGACAGAAATCAAAAGAGTAGGGTGAATGCGGCCGGCGCGTTGCTGTGCGCGCGGCCATCTTGGATTTCCGGGAGGGGGTGGGTGGGCACTTTGGCGACACCGGGGGACTAGAGGGGACCGGGGAGGAGGTTTATCTCCCATCTGACATGTTTGTTCATGCCAGATGGGAGATAAATAATTTTTTACTGGCGCTGTCATTTACTGTAACGTGATCATCGGTATACCGGTGATCACGTGAGCGGGAACTGGAAAAACCGGGCTGAATCATGATCTCCAGGGTCTCGGCTACCCCCTGAAACCCCGGAGATTTTCTGATGCTGAGGGGCGCTATTCACTTATTTCTGCCTGCTGTTTATAAATGGCAGATCAGAATAAGGCTACATTCACACGACCGATCCGTTTTTGCGGTCCCCAAAAACCGGTCCGTTTTTTTCACGGGTGCATCCGTGTGGCATCCGTTTCCGTTCTGCATACGGTCCGTATGTCATCCGTTTGTCAACCGTGTCGTGTGCCTTCCGTTTTTTTGCATACTGCAAAAAAACTGAAGGAGGGAAAATACATAAATTTACCCAGGATCCATAGCTTCAACCTACATGAGGCGGTCACATGTTCACTCCAGTGTCATTTTCTATTGCTTTTCACAGCGTAGAGTGCTCTGGTGATTTTCTTGTGCTTGTATACTTCATATCAGTCTTTTCTGTCATTATAATGGCAGAAAGACACATAATGTCCCACTCTCCTACGTTTTGTAATTTTGCACCCTTTGGTCCCTTTCATGTGGCACTAAGGCTACTTTCACACATCCGGTTTGAGCCGTGCGGCTCAATCCGGCTGTGAAACCTATGCAACGGATGCGGCGAAAACACCGCATCCTTTGCATAAGTTTTTACATGCGGCCGGTCCGTTTTTTTCCGGTTGCGGCACGCTACTGAGCATGCGCAGTGGAAAAAAACCGCATACGGCGACCGGATGCGGTTTTTTACGCATCGCGCCGCATCCGGCGTCCATAGGCATGCATTGAAAATGTGCCGCAGTGGCCGGATGCGGCGCGATGCGGGTTTTTTGCCGGAGCAAAAAACGTTGCAGGGAACGTTCTATCTGGCCGCGGCATCGGCTAAATCTGCCGCATGCGGCAAAAACCGGACCGAACGCAAGCCCCTGCGGCACAATACGGCACTAATGTAAGTCTATGCAAAAAAAAAACGCAACCGGCGGCAAAAAAAACGGTTGCGGTTTTTCTGCAGAGCGCCGTATTGTGCCGCAGAGCAAAAACCAGATGTGTGAAAGTAGCCTAAGGGGTGCTTAGCCTTGTATTTAGCCAAAAAAATAAATACATTTTAAAAAAAAAATAACGTGGGATTCCCCCTATTTTTGATAGCCAGCTAGGCTAAAGAATATGGCTGCAGCCTGCAGACCACAGCTGGCAGCTTCACCTTGGCTGGTAATGCAAAACAGAGGGCACCCCACGCTGTTATTTTAAATTAAATAAATAATTTAAAAAAAAAAGACTTGTGGGGGTCCCCCCAAAATTGGATCACCAGCCAAGGTAAAGCGGATAGCTGGGGTCTGATATTCTCAGACTAGGGAGGTCCATGATTATTGGACTCTCCCCAGCCTCAAAATAGGAGGCCGCAGCCGCCCCAGAAGTGGTGCATCCATTAGATGCGCCAATCCTGGTGCTTCGCTCCAGCTTATCCCGTTGCCCTGATGCGGTGGCAAACCAGATGTGTAATGTCACCTGGCATCAAGCCCTGGGGTTCGTGATGTCAGGCGTCTATCAGATACCCGACATCACCAACCCAGTCAATAATAAAAAAAAATAGACGACAAACACATTTTTATTTGAAAAAACATTCCCCAAAACATTCCCTCTTTCACCAATTTATTAGAAAGAAAAACAAATCCAGGTCTGGTGTAATCCAAGGGGGTCCCACGACGATCCATACCATAGTCAATGTCCCAGTCAATGAAGAACAGAATGTTCCATATTGGCTGGGAGAGCAATGAAGTGACCTCAGCTAACATCAATAGGTCACCCAGGTCACTGCAGGGCATGACGAGTGCTGCTGTCAGGAGGTTAGCGAGGTACATTACCTGCGGTGATCGCTGCACTCCTGATAGCAGAGCTGTCACTGAGTTCAATGATCGCCGCTTTCACAAACCAAGTATCGCGGGAGCCTGTGACATCACTGCTAGTCACAGTCTCGGGTCGGCAGCGAGAGGAGATGTGACAAGCGGCGGCCATGAAGGACAGTGACATTGCTGTCGTCGGGAGGGCAGGACTTCATCACTGCAGGTAAGGCTAGGTTCACATTTCCGTTGTTTTGCATCAGTCACATGCGTTGCTTGACGCTTGTGACTGCTGCGTTTTACAACGGATGACAAGAATAGAATTCATTGTCGGACTCCGTTGTAAAAGAGAGAACGATCAGCTGATCGCTCTCATTAGCCGGCCGGATTTTGAGAATGAACAGATAATCTCCCAGCGGCCAACTAATGAGAGCGATCAGCTGATCATTCACAATAGCCGGCCGCCGAGAATGTGTGCGGATGGCGGAGTGCGGGGTGGGTGGAGTTGAGCGGGGCCATGTGTGTGGGCGGCGGAGTGCAAGGTGGGTGGAGCCGAGCGGGGCCATGTTTGTGGGCGGCGGAGTGCGAGGTGGGTGGAGCCGAGTGGGGCCATGTGTGCGGGCGGCGGAGTGCGAGGTGGGTGGAGCTGAGCGGGTTCATGTGTGCGGGCGGCGGAGTGCGAAGTGGGTGGAGCCGAGCGGGTTCATGTGTGCGGGTGGCGGAGTGTGAAGTGGGTGGAGCCGAGCGGGGCCATTTGTGCGGGCAGCGGAGTGCAAGGTGGGTGGAGCCGAGCGGGGCTTTGTGTGCGGGCAGCGGAGTGCAAGGTGGGTGGAGCCGAGCGGGGCCATGTGTGCGGGCGGTGGAGTGCAAGGTGGGTGGAGCCGAGCGGGGCCATGTGTGCGGGCGGCGGAATGCAAGGTGGGTGGAGCCGAGCGGGTCCATGTGTGTGGGCGACGGAGTGCGAGGTGGGTGGAGCCGAGTGGGTTCATGTGTTCGGGTGGCGGAGTGTGAAGTAGGTGGAGCCGAGCGGGGCCATGTGTGCGGGCGGCGAAGTGCGAGGTGGGTGGAGCCGAGCGGGTTCAAGTGTGCGGGCGATGGAGTGCGAGGTGGGGCCAAGCGGGGCCATGTGTGCGGGCAACGGAGTGCGAGGTGGGGCCAAGCGGGGCCATGTGTGCGGGCGGCGAAGTGCGAGGTAGGTGGAGCCGAGCGGGGCCATGTGGCGCTGAGGACGTCAGTGCCGGGGACTGCATGGCTGGGACAGGTGAGTGTGAGTGTGTGTGTGTACATGCCAAGTGCAGGAGGGGGCGGAGCCGAGCGGGGAAGTGTCGGTTCCCTGCACACGTAGCCAGGGTAAATATTGGGTTACTAAGCAAAGCGCTTTGCTTGGATACCTGATATTTACCTTGGTTACCAGCTTAAGGCAGGCTGCCAGCGATGGCTCCCTGCACATTGTAGCTGTAAAAAGCCACGCTTTTGGTGATCGAACCATTCTCGAACGTAACTCAAACTGTCGAGCTTTTAGCAAAAAGCTCGAGTTTGAGCTCGAGCTCGAACACCCCCCAAAATCACTCGAACATGAAATTAGCGAACCTCAAACATCGCTCATCTCTATTTATAACATATTTCCTTAGCACCATCCATCCCTTCAGTATCTTCTCATCCCACTCCTGATCTCCCAGCTGTCGGGCCCAGGCCCCAAGCATCATACCCGGTTTATTAGGAATTAGTATCTCCCTCAAATCCCTATATAGGGTTGAAATATTTATCTCATTAATGTTTCTCATCCATTTGGTTGGTCTCATATTCCTTTGTAATATTCTGTAATTTGAGCAATATCCCCTCCCTAACCTGTCCGAATTGAATGGTTTGAAATGACCTCAGTCCGTATCTGTCGTTCAGCTCGTCGCATGTCAACCACCTTACTTCTGTTTAATGCATTAGATCCTTAAGTACCCTTATCCCCTTCTCTCTCCACTACTGGAAAAGCTTGTTCTCAAGTCCTTGTGGAAAATCTGGATGAGCCTAAATGTTCAGAAATTTAGAGATTCGCCATGCCAACCCAAACTTTTTCCTCACTGCCTTCCATGCCATCACTGTGTCCGTGCACATGAATAATTGCTTTATTTTGGTCGGCAGGTTCAGGATGGATGTATGCATGATAGATCCCAAATCCCATGGCTTACAAAATTCCAACTCCAATTGCCAATCTGAATAGCGATTCGTCCTCCTCAACCAATCTATTACATGTCGCATGCCAAATTATATCCCCTAACATTGGGCAATTTAATCCCTCCTTTCTCTAAGGGTAACATCAATTTTTTGGCCCCGATACTTAGCCGGGCACTTTTCCACCAAAAAGCGGTAAAGCGATGTCGCTGGTGAAAGCACCCGCCCCTGTCGGTTGTGCGTCACGGACAAATCGCTGCCCGTGGCACACAACATCGCTAACACCTGTCACACGGACTTACCTGCCTAGCAACGTCGCTGTAGCCAGCCTTTCTAAGGGGGCGGTTCATTCGGCGTCACAGCGGCGTCACTAAGCGTCCGCCCAATAGAAGAGGAGGGGCGGAGATGAGCGGGCTGAACATCCCGCCCAATTCCTTCCTTCCTCATTGCGGGCGGCCGCAGCTATGGTGATGTTCCTCGTTCCTGCGGTGTCACACATAGTGATGTGTGCTGCCGCAGGAATGACGAACAACCTGCATCCTGCAACAGCAACGATAATTGGGATTAGAATGACGTGTCAACGATCAACGATATGGTGAGTAGTTTCACACGTAACGACGTCGCTAACGAGGCCGGATGTGCGTCACAAATTCTGTGACCCCAACAACATCTCATTAGCAATGTTGTTGTGTGTAAAGTCCACTTAAGCCCTGATCAATCTGTTGACATCTGCATGTCTCAGAAGCAGCAAAATCATCCTGAGTGGGTAAAGCAGACACGAAAAGCTTATCATTTTTATTAGATGATTTCTTCCCATGTCAGCAGGAGATTGGCCCACACAATACAATTCCCGCTCTATTTTCCCAATTAGCGGGGAATAGTTGAGAGAATATATTGTTTCCATATTTTTGCCTATCTGCCCCCCAAGTATTTGATGGCCGACTGTGTTACTGGTATATCACAGAGATTATCCCCCACCTCCTAACTGCTGTTAATACCCCTCTTTCCCAAGAACAGTACTTCACACTTTATTGAGCTTTAGGGCTAAGCCACACGGCGAGAAAATCGGTGCGAGTGGAGTGCGATAAAACATCGCATTCCCCTCGGACCAATTCTAGCCTGTGTGTCAGCACACATGGGCGATTATTTTCTCAGCCCTAATCGGACTGAGAAAACAATCGCAGCATGCTGCGATTGTAATCCGAGACTCTTTCTCTCGCACCCATTCAAGTGAATGGGGCGAGAGAAAAATCGCACTGCACTCGCGGTACACCGGTGTACTGCCAGTGCAATGCGAGAATGGCTATAGCTGACTACGCAGGAGAGAGGGAGAGAAATCCCTCCCTCCCCTCCTGAGTGCCGGCCCGCCCCCTGCAGCTGAGGTCTGCTCGCACGAACGGACCTCAGTTGCAAGGACACAAGCATGACACTCGGCTCTGCTGTACTGCCAGCACGAGCCGAGTCTCATGCAAGGGGATCGCAGTAGTGCCCGTGTGGCCCCAGCCTAATCCTCGCAAACGTCCCAAATATCTGTCTGTTGAAATATTCCCTTTAGCTGGTCCAAATAGTTACTCATAAATAAGATAATGTCATCTGCAAATAGTGCTGAGTGTAGTTTTTTGTTTCCAATATTGATCCCGTTGAACCAAGGTTCCTTGTTTAGACATCTTGATAGCTGCTCTATGATCAAGTTAAACATTAAGGGGGGCATTGAGCACCCCTATCTGGTCCCATTCATTAGTGGGAAGGCCTTAGATAGAAATTCCGGAGTGCAGACTCTCGCCTGTGGGTTAGAGTGTAAGACCCTCACAAATTCACGAAATGTCCCTCAGGCCAATATGATCCAAATACCAGTTCCAGCCATGACCACCTGACATTGTCGAATGCTTTTTCAGTATCCAATGGGATCATAGCTGGAGCTCTTCTTATACCTTCCCCTCCCCCCTTAATTGCGTCAATAGCTAGCATCATATTCCTCTCATTTGTCACCGCTGATCGTCCTTTCACAAAGCCTGTTTGGGGAGAATCAATGATATTTGGTAGTACCATTGCCAACCTATTCGCCATCAATTTAGACAATATCTTAAGGTCGTGATTTATTAATGATATGGGCCGATAACTAGAAGGGTCCTTCAAATTCCCCCCCCCCTTAGGTATAAGTTTTATATATACCGTGTTAAGCAATGGTGTTATTTCCTCCCCTTCAAAATCCCATTAAATACAGTACATCTGCAAGGACAGGGGCTACTTGTTCCTTCAAGATTTTATAGAAGTCTCCGCAGAACCATCTGGACCCAGTGCCATAAATGTGTTTAGCTGCCCGAAAAACCCCTGGACTTCTCCCGTCGTTATTTCCAAGTTTAGGTCGTGCAGTATCTCCTCTGAGAGCTTAGACATTTTAATTCCCTTCAATCAGTCCCTCCCTCCTCCCTCTGTTCTTTTACCCCTTCCCTGTATAGGCCAACATAAAAGTTTCCCAGAATGTCATTGATTTCTTTAGGATCATTAGTTTTACTCCCGTTGTGTCTCAATAATGTGGTTATGTGATTGTTTGTCATCGTTCCTTAACTCTTGGCGCGATTTGTCAGAAGCCTCCCTGCCTTATTCCCAAACCTATGCAGGTCTACCTCCTGTTGTGACCTGTACAATTTTTCTCTTTTGTCTGCCCATACCTCAAAAATCCCTTTCGCTGCTACCTAATACTCCTTTGAACTTTGTGACGGTTTTCCAAACAAACTCCGTATATGCTTCCCTTACTTTCTGACTAGTTTCTTGAAATTTTTCATTAATCTGTCTTTTCATTTTGGCTGTGTAACCCATCACTTTGCCCCTCTGTCTCCCAATACAGTAATGCATCCTTTGCGTGTTCTTTATTGGTAATGGTGAAGTCCACCCACCACTCCTTCAAGATTTTGTGAAAGTTGTTATCTCTCAACAAAAAAGTTGGAAAGCGCCAGATATAATCCTGTCCCCTCTGTATTGTATCTCTCACTGTTACTAGAACCGGACTATGGTCTTAGATCAACATATTTTCTATTGCTATCTCGACTATTCTCTGGGTCAAGGTGGAGTTCACTAGTATATGATCAATCCTCAACCACGTGTCATGGGGGTGTGAATAATGGGTGAATTCCCTTTCATGAGGGTGATGCATCCTCTAGCAACCCTGTAGCCTTGTGGCCTTCAGCATTGTTCGCAGCAACCCACATACACCCCCCTTCGACCACCACTAACGTTTCTTCATCTATCCTCATCAGGCGACAAAACTGTGCTGAGGTCTCCTCCCACCACTTTGTTAGTAGCTGTGTCTGACAGTATTCTGTTTGTTAGGAACTCAAAATAAGGCTTCTGGTCCACGTTAGGAGCATAGATATTATGAATGCTTATGATTCCCTGAGGAGTAGCTAGAACCAAATGAACATATCTCCCCTCCCCATAATTTTCTTTGGTGCTCAACTGTGTGCGCAAAATTTTGGTTAATCAAAATTAAGACCCCTGCCTTCCTACCCATGGAGGGGGACCCATAAACTCCTCTCACCCACATCTTGTGCATGCAAAAGAAATCTTCTTAACCTCTTAAGATGTCTCAGGACCATATTGCACTTATGTGGCAATCCCAGCCCCTTTACATTCCAGGTTATCAGCATAACAATATTCTAGGTAGAGTATGTTCCTCGGTGTCAGCTGTGTTGCACCATAACACCCCTTTAATAAACATTCACCCTCCCCAACTCCTCCCCAACTTAATATGGAAACCAACAAATTCAACAAGACAAAGTATTTAATCTCCATTTTTTCTGAGATGTCATCCACTCCCTCCTGCTCCCAGCCTCTTGCTAGAGCCTATTACAATGACTTATAATTAGTGATGGGCAAACCTCCCGATGTTCAGGATCGGGAGCCTTGCCTGAACATTTTGTAAAGTTCTTGTTCGGGGTAGGAGATAACGTAAACTTGCGTCCGAACCCCGAACTTGGACTTTACAGTTATGTGATGGGGCCGGGGAGCTGTAAAATAAAGAATATATTTAATAATAGACATTGTCATTATACTTACAGGTCCCGCGACGCGTCATGCAGAATCTGTCTCCCGTCCGCTTCTTCTTCTGCGTCTGATCCTTGCTGTGCCCCCGGGTAACCACCACTGACTATAGGACCTTCCATGATGTCATAGCCATATGACCAGTCTGATGTGAATGTTGTATTACCTCATGGGTTACAGACTGGTCACATGGCTATGACTTCATGTAAGGTCCTGTAGTCAGTGATGGTTACCTGGGGGCACAGCTGACCGACCTCAGCTATGCACTCGGGTGAAGGCTCTGAAAGCTCTCAGCTGAGTCTGTGTGAGCAGACCTGTGTTTGACTTCTCGCACAGCTGTAGCAGAGCTGAAGATGCTCGCCCACCTTTATTTTTTCTCTGTGCTATTGTTTTATTTTGCTGTTAAAATAAAAGACAATCACAGACGCTGTCACAGAGTGGGCATCTGTGATTGTATCCTGGAATAACCTGAAACCAGCCCATACATTCTAGCATCTAGAATGTATGGACAGATTTAAGTTTACTCCAACAGCCAATCACAGACGCTCATTTTGCATGACATGGTCTGAGATTGGCTTTTAGGTCCCTCACACATATAGCAGTGTAAAAAAAAAATGATGTAGCACTCCACGGTATTTTTGATTCTCAGTGCAGACAAAGCGGACGGCTATGGGCTGAAAAATTGTAAATGGTCTCCAGCATTTCAAAAAAGTTAAAACCATTTATTGAAGTTATATTAATAATATCCATACATCATGAAAAACAGTGAGGGGGGACACATTAAGCGAAATCCGTCATGTTTCAGCTGATAGCGCCTTAATCCAGGATAACACTTGAATGTCTATTGTGCACACAGATATACTGGAAAATCTCACTTGAACTAGGAAGGAACCTGGAAACAATTTCTGGTAATTACTGATGGAAAAAATCTCTGTATAGCATACATCTGAAAAAACTACTTGTATAAAATACCCAAGTAAAGTGAACAGGTGCATATGGCCATCTCCCTGGCTTTACCTTGGCTTGCAATCAATATACAGGAAGCCCAATAATTTTTGTTTTAACTATTTAAAAAAAAATGTGTGGGCTCCCTCCGTATTTTGATCGCCAGTCAGGTAAAACCAGGCAGCTGGGGGCTGGGATTCTCAGTGTGGTAAGGCCCATGCGTTCTGGGCCCCCCACGTTATAAACCGCAGCTAGCAGCCGCCCCTGGAAATGGCGCATTGTTTCTTAGCGTCATTTCCAGGCTCTTTACCCGGTTTGTCCAGCGGCCCTCATGGCGGTGGCACACTGCGTAATAAAGGGGTAATACCAGCTGGCACTAAGCTCAAAATTCATGGTGTCATGCCAAATTAGACATGGCCACCAAGAATTTATAGTAAACAGTAAAAAAAAACACAGAAGCATTTTTTTTTATTAGAAACATAAACATAAAAACATTTAAAGTCTCCATCTTTATTATAAAAAAAATCCTTAGTCCGACGAAGTCCACAGATAGAGCAATGTCAGCTCTGCTTGTCTCTACAGAGCGAGAAGCAGGGAGCGCAATGTCAGCTCTGCTTCATCACTCTGTACAGACAAGTGTCTCTACAGAGTGAGAAGCAGAGAGAGCAATGTCAGCTTTGCTTCATTACTCTGTACAGACAAGTGTGTCTGAGCAAGAATCAGGCTGACAGTGAGGGTATGATTCCACTTGTGTATGACTCGTGCGAGTCTTGCATTGTATCACCCCACACGGCCTGACACTTTCCTGACAGGAGCGCCTCAGCTGCATGGAAATACATGCAACTGATCCGCTCCTGTCAGGAGATTGTGTGCCTTGCCGGGTGATACCAATGCGAGACTCGTACAGTGACAGTCAAACATCAATCGAGTCCATGAGCCATGGACTCGGGTGAACCCTGACGTTGCCGCTGACATGGCCGAAAACAGACGAAGACTGCCGAGTGATAGCAGTGCAGTGAATAGCCCTGAAAGTTAATGATCAAAACCCAGAACTAAAAGCGGCTGGGAGACAGTGGCTCAGCGGGTCTGCAGGACGCATTGCGGGACCTTTAAGTATAATGATAATGTTTTTTAATAATGTGCTTGTTTTTACAGCCCCTGGACCCGAACTGTAATACGAGCTTACCAGGAAAGCTTGTGTTCGGGATTGTGTGCACGCACAATATGTGTTCGGTACAGACTCCAAACTTTACAGTTCGGGTTCGCCCATCACTACTTATCATTCCTGTCACACAAAATCTCTATGCTTTACACTCTTCAATTGACTGTGAGATCACCTTATAAATACAAATGTTATACCCTTGCTGAGGGAAGAGAAGATAAGGTCTAGTACAGATAGAGTACAGAAAAAAAGGGGGGGAGGAAAAGAGGAGGGGGGAGGAGAAAGGAGGGGGAGGAAGGAAAGGAATGGGGAACAAGGGGAAAAGGGAGGGAAGAAATAGAGAGATCATCCTCCCTCGACCTTCCTGTGTAACCAGGTACACCCATAAGGAAAATGAATGTTCACCAACGCCCATAACGCTGTTCCAGACCTCCACCTCACTTGCTTAGCCATCTTCTTTAAGTGCAACCGTTTCCACCACCGCTCCTTGCTGAAGAATTTCAGAAGAGTGTCCGGTTGATCCTGGTCTAGGCCAGGACCTGTCCCTCCAAACTCTGGTGTCTGAAAGATCCCCTCACCCTCCACACCTGTAGAGTCTCTCCAACTCCCCCTCTCCTCCTGTGCTACTTCAGCCCCTCCACTCACATTGAAAAAATAGTCCTCTGCCTCCAGGGGGTCCCGAAATGTCGGTATGGCTCCATCATGATTTTTCACCTTCAATATGGCATTTATAAACATAGTTTATAAGCATCCATTATTCATCAGACATTGTCCTCTATGGCGTAGATTTATAGATGATGTCTTTTGCATATGGGTGGGGCCACTCGAGTCCCTACATGAATTCTCCTTAAGCATCAATAACACCTGGGCTTCACTCAGGTTTACTATGCAGGTCCATCATAATAAGATCAATTTTCTGGATACATATATACTATTGGATGATTATGGTAATCTTTCCTCTGATCTTCACGTTAAACCCACAGACCATTATAGCTTACTACACTACACAAGTCACTATCCCAAAGCTACCAAAAATTCAATCGCTATCTCACAGTTTGAATGGGTTAGACTAGTTTCACACTTGCGTTGGGTGAAATCCGCTGGGTCGTTTTAATGCACCGTTATTTTTGTGGTGTCAACGGATGTAACGGATCCGTTATTTCACAGGAATCCGTTAGCGGTTTCCTGTGGAAAAACGGACACGTTTTATCCGTTGCGTCCATTATGCGTCCATTAAACGGAATCCGACAGATCCGGTTTTTTTTTTGTTTTTTTTTTTGGGGACAGCCCAATGGGAGTTCCAGACATTTTGGAGACATATATAAAAGTGTGTTCAGACTGGCCATCTGTAGAGGCTGCCAGAGAAAGAAGAAAGATGGATGTCATTACCGGTAGGATTGTACAAGCATACTTCGAATTTTCTTATCAAGCAAATGTTTTTACTGAAAAGGAGCGGCAACGTCATAGGTGTTGCCTTCGCCGTTTGTGGGTCCACCCCATTAATGATGTACGTGTATCCCGTGGCGTTTTTACCACACTATATTTAGAGTTAAGGAGCCATCTGGACAAATTTTTCAGATATGTCAGAATGTCTGTGACGATGTTTGACAACTTGGTGGAGTGGGTGGAGCCTCTCATCCATCGCAGCGACACCTTTTGCCGGCTGGCAATAACTCCTGCAGAGCGTCTCATGATCACTTTCAGGTAAGCCAATTGTATTGTGCTACCCATCATGTGATGTAATGGTTGTTTTGTTAGGATTGTTAATTAATTTTTATGTTTTTATTTTACTAATTTTTGGCCACTGGGGAGTCTTACTCTTCGTTGCATTACCAGTTCCGGGTTGGAATCTCAACTATTTCCGGCATCGTAAGCACCACTTGCCGTGCATAAGGGATTCCTTAAATGAAGAATACATTTCGCAACCAACGGAACAAGTCTGGATGTCAACTGCAGCCCCGTTTCATGAAATCTATGACTTCCCCAATTGCTGTGGTGCGGTGGACGGAAAACATGTTCGGATAGTGAAGCCAACAAACACCGGATCCGAATACTTCAATTATAAGAAATTCTTTTCGGTAATCCTCATGGCTATTGCCGATGCAAATTATAAATTCCTGGCAGTGGACATTGGAGCCTATGGAAGAAGTAATGACTCCCAGGTTTTTAAAACCTCTTCCATGGGCGTCAATCTATATGGAGACCAATTCAACTTCCCACCACCCAGACTACTTCCCCAAACTTCTGGTCCACCCCTGCCTTTTGTCTGTCTTGGTGTCGAGGCATTTCAATTGGACAAACACCTTCTCAAACTCTATTCCAGTCGTGGGTTGTCACACGAAAAGAAAATATTCAATTACCGATTAAGTCGTGCACAGCGCATGGTGGAGTGCGCATTTGGACTCCTCACGGATAAGTGGAGAGTTATGACAACAGCCAAAAATGTTAAAGTCGAAACCGTGGATGATATCATCAAAGCCTGCGTCATGTTACATAATTATCTGTTAACCAATGGTGTAACTCCTGTGGAAGAGGAACTGTCCAATAGTAATCTGCCACAATACACAAACATAACCTTTCGCAGCACTAGGGAAGTAATTGCAATCCGCGACCAATTTGCTGCTTATTTTATCTCTGAAGTAGGGCGACTGGAGTGGCAGGACAGAATGATCTGATGTTTTTTTTCTTTATTCGTTTTTTTTTGTACAAGTGTTTCATGTTTTAAATGTTTCTGATGTATTCATATTAGTAAAATTGCAATAATTCCACTTTGAGATTTTATTAAATTTATAATAGTGTATTTTCTAATAATTTATTATATTTTTTGGAAACCGTTTATGAAAACCACATGTTTAAAATGTTAATAAAGACAAATGTTCACAAAATGTGTTAGTTCATTAAAAACAAGAGACAAAATATAAGTGAAATAAAACAGAATTTATTAAATGAAAATACACATGAAATAAAAAAAATATAAATTAAAGTATCTATGTGGGGTGGAGATATCGCTGGAGGTGCTCGCAGGATTGACCCCTTCAACATGCGGTGTATTCAGAAAGGATGGGGAAGGAGAAGGTTGGGTTACAGTTAAAGAAGGTGAGGGTGAGGGTGTGGAAAAACAAAGGGAAGTTGTTGGATAAAAAGGCGTAGTAACAGAAGATGACTGAGGGCTAGGAGATGGCTAAGGGCTGGGAGATGGGTGAGGGCTGGGAGACAGGTGAGGGATGGAAGGCGTAAAGGTGGGTATGGCAAAAGATAGTTGGATTTGGATTAAGAGGGGTGAAGAAGTAGAATGCTGGTACGGGGAATGGAGTGTAGGTGTAGAAGACAGTGAGGAAGGGCATGGACTTGTTACAGGCATGACATGTGGAGACAGGGAATGAAGGGAATGAAGGTATGTTTAGACAGGGTAAGTATGCTGGGAAGGGATTGTGTGCTGGATGGGTATTGAAAAGTGATAATAATGGGGAGGGGGCTGGTAATGGGCAGGGGGCTGAATCGGGACAGGGGGTTGAATCGGGGCAGGGGGCAGAATCAGAGCAGGGGGCTGAATCGGGGCAGGGGGCAGAATCAGAGCAGGGGGCTGAATCGGGGCAGGGGGTTGAATCGGGGCAGGGGGCTCAATCGGGGCAGGTGGTGGAGGAGGAGGTGCTGTGGGATGAGGTGGTGCAGTGGTGGTAGGGGGTAGTGGATTAAGTAGCATAATAGCATTCTGGAACCCCTCATCACATGTATTTGCTGTTCAGACGGTAGGTTTTCCAGCTGTCCGATTACTGAATGAAAATAATGCTAGCTAGGTGATTGTCTTACAGCTGAAAGCACCTGATCCATCTTGCTGGTCAACTCTTGTAAACTATGGTTTATCAGGTTGAAGCCAGCAATAATTTGGTCAGATAATACTTTAATAAAACTATGGATGGATGCATTCATATGTAAGAATTCGGAGCTGCCTCTATCCTGTCCCCTCTGGCGCTGTTGCCCCGAACCTAACGCGGTTCTAGTGTCGGGAGTGTCAGAGGGGTTGGATAAGGGAACACCTACTCGCTGACCAGCCTCATGTAATGAGGTCTGCCAGTATCCTGATGGGCAGGGTGGGTAAGATGGGAAAGATGGGAGGGTAGAGTGTGAGGGATCAGAGGTAGAGGTGGACTGGACTGAGGGATCAGAAGTAGAGGTGGAAGGGAGGGAGAGATCAGAAGTAGAGGTGGAAGGGAGGGCGGTATCAGTAGTAGAGGTGGAATGGAGGGAGAGTGCAGAATTAGAGGGATCACTTGACATGTTGGAGGGGGTCACCGGTACCGGTCACTTCTGTAATCACTTCCGGAGGGTGCTGGACTGATGCAGGCTCCATGGTGTTCGTGAATGTTGTGTGGGAGAAAAAAAAAATAAAAAAACAATCAGTGAAAATTGGTTCATGAACTTTACACTAAAATGCTATTTGAGAAATTTTTTAAAATTGAATACCTTCCAAAATCCACCCAAACCAGTTCAATTACCTTCTTGGCAGCATCGTGCTTCTTAGGAACACAAGGGCTCTAGCGTATTTGTACTGGGAGCCCTTGCGTCCTGCCGATCCACTGGGAGCCTGTATCTCCTTGTTGTAGTCCCTCCTGAAGCGATCACGTAATGACCGCCACCGGATTATCATACGTCGCACTGAAAATAAAATAGATACACAAGGTTAACCCTTGAATAGGGAATCTGACGACTATTTGTGAAATAGTTTACTTACCTGCTTTGGATTTTGTCCTGTCACATTGAGATTCTCCCATCCATCAATTAGTTCTGAGGCAACCTGTTCCCAGAGCCGTCGGGTGATGACAGAATCGGCATGGCGGTGGTCTTGCATGTCCCACAACAGCTGCCGAGCATGGACGAGGTTGATGAAGAGGTCCACGTTGATGCCCGATTCCTCCCCATCAGATTCCTCGTCCTGCACCCATTGTGAAACCTGTGGAATGGAGAAAAAAATATAAAAAAATGATATAAGTTATAATGCATTTTATAAATTTTAAGAGCATTCTTAAATAATATTTGTGAGGAGAGCCTGTGCAGGCTCAGTATTTTTCCATATCATGCGTGCTGGTATTTACTAGGGTTTTTATGGCTGCAGTCATTGCTCTTTCCTATCCTTTCCTATGCAGATAGTTTGGGCCTCATCTTTGCTGAATCTATTCTCTAGCTACGTATTGTGTTTTCCTGTATCACCGTAGTCTTTACATGTGGGGGGCTATCTATATCTTTGGGGACTGCTCCAAGGCTACTGCTATTTGTGTGTCAGTATTAGGTCTGCAGTCCGTTAAGGTTCCAGACACTCTGGTTACTTTTTGGGTTTCTGAGTTTTTGTCCTTTTTCTGATCCTCCTCTGTCACTGAATCATAACAGGGTACACAAAGTAGTGGAGTGTGGAGAAAGTCAGAGAGTTGGAAGGAGCAGTGGAGGAAGAAGGACCTGTGGTCTGGAGCTGGCACGGATTGACCAAGGCACAAGACAGAAGGGGTCCTAGAAACCACAGGAAGTGCAACATCTTCCCGTGGCTTTGTTCCACATACAACCTTTGGGTGGAAAGACTTGGTCGTAAATTGGGGACTGGTCCCTAGGCTAGAGGAGAAGTTATGTTATGTTATCTAGGAGCCGGTGCCCTTTGAAGCCTTGTCCCTCCACACCAGTGCGTCGGCTGTGGATGTGAATTCATGGGTGGATCTCTCACTTCCCATGACTTTAGGACCCCTTCTTCCTTTCTTCCTCATTGTCCTAGGATGATCTTCTCTGGTTCCAATCCTCAGGACCTCTCCCCTTCACTTCCTACTTCATTCTGCACTCCGTTCTAAGTGTCCACCCACTAACTAACCCCATCCCCAGACTGGCTCTGGGACTGTGCTCTCCCTAATGAGCAATCTCGCCCTGACCATGGCCTAAAGTGGTGTAGCTATACTAAGAGTGTGTCTGTACTGGGGTCCGTGTGCTCCTCCTTACCAGGGAACGGGATATCACACCTCTGGCTGAGGTGCAGCACCTCTGTGGTGACTGGACCCTGAGAGGCACTGACAACAGGGAGAAACACTAACATCACTAAGTATTAAATTCCAAACTTTAAGGCTTGACAGAAGCATAAGTCCCAGGAGTAAAACAGGACTATTGTATTGTTGCTCTGTGTTGCCATTCTCCTGAAGATGACACAGATGCTTTGGCGTTGGCATAAATGTCACAGGGTGACACAGAAAGTGAATATACTAATTTTCTTCCCAGGTTAGCACCTGCAACTAGGCTGCTACAAAATCAGAAAGTTCTGCATTTTGAATCAGAAGTTGGACTCCATGAGAATATGCCACAACAGTGATTACAATTAGAACACATAGGAACATAATTTGATAGGTGTTTTTTAATTTTTTACTTTTGTAAGATTGTTTTACTGTTATCAGTGAACGTCTCCATTGTGGCATTCACAAAGTACATATGCAGCAAGATGTGTGAAGTCCAGAAGTGAATAGATGTGTGCATAGCAGCTTGCGGGGAGATAGAATCTTATGACCCCTGAACTTTAGTGCTCAGACTGGCTGATGTATGATTTATAACATCACATCACTATGTCTGTCAGCTTTATAGGTTATGTCATGTCTTGAATCCCTCTAACCTCTTCTTGGCACATTCTTCCCACATCGTCCATTGCAACTTATAAATGTAGTTCTTGTTACTAAATTCAATGTCCATGACAAAGCAAAATAAAATAAACATTCACCTGAAGCAGCGGATATCTAATGTGCAATATATGTTAAATATGAGTGGGATTTCGAAGACATCAGATACAATTCAGTGGGGTGTGTGATTTCAATTTGCCTATGTATGCTGAGGTTTATTCAATGCAAAATAATATTGACTCTGTCTATACTGGGAAACCTGGAGAAATATATTCTGTAAGGTATTCAACAGAATAGATGTGTGTTTTGCATCTCCACTGAGCAGTTACCTACAGTTCCTTTGTTCAATGAGACATGGAAATTAGGTTGAGTGTTCTTAGCACGGACATGGTTGTGTGACTGCAGAATGAAGCTTTGGAGAGCACACGGATGTCACATTTTCTGTGGTTTTCTGCATACTCCGTTCATAATTCAAAGACTAAAACTTAAGACAGATTTAAACAAGAGCAGACTCTTAAAGTTGGCAGGGGATGCACTTTTGCAGCCTTCTATGAGCTGCATGACATTACACCATATGGTTTTCTGTACTGAATTTTCCATTATGTCCTCACATTTATTTTATTTAATATAAAAGCTCACATTTATCCTGCTGCTTCTAAATATGTACTCCACCTGCGCCTGACATCACATGAGGTTAGGAAAAGTAAGAACAACACCCCCAGATTCTATGGATGTACAAAGCTTTGGGTAAAGCACATTTTTCATTTTTTTTCATAGTTCATTTTGTGCCATTCTGCACAAATTTCTATACACATGCTATTCTCTGTAATTCTAGTTACTGTGCATCTGCATAAAACAAACATATTGGGGGTCTTTCAGCACCTTCTTCCAAAGCACATATTTGCCACTTTGAGCAACGCTTTCACTTAATGTAATGTCTGTATGGATAATGTGAGAAGCCTGGAGCGCAATACATGACATGTCTGAAGGTTAAACTCACACTTTATTAATTTAATTTAGCTTGAAAAAACTGTATCAACAGTTTGCATAGTCTCTTAAAGGGAATCTGTCAGGTGATTTTGTAGTACAATATTGTTATCTTTAAATAGGGCGTAAAGACACCTTTCAGAATCAGTAACTTATAGCTCCCCCTCTTCCTGTTATCTTGTTGTAAGCTCTGTAGAATTCAATGTGACATAGTAACTAGTCAAGCATATGTAAATACAAACTGCATATACCCTGCTCCCCCCATCTCTCAGTGCTGGCATCAGTGATAGTAAATCTGAACTGAATTTATTTACACTGCTGCCCCCACCCGTACTCCCTCCCACCGCTCAGCAGTGATAGTGAATGCACTGAAAGATGTAAGTGAGGAACATGAATATTTAAATTGTATTTACATACACTTGACTAGCCTGGACAAGACAGTGAAATCTATGGAGCTTACAGCAGGATAACAGGTGGCTTTACACGCTACGAGATAGCTAGCCGATGCTAGCGATGGCGAGCGTGATAGCACCCGCCCCTATTGTTATGCCGATATGTGAAGATCGCTGCCGTAGCGAACATTATCGCTATGGCAGTGTCACACGTACTTACCTGCTCGGCGACATCGCTGTGACCGGCGAACCGCCTCCTTTCGAAGGGGGCAGTTCACTCGGCGTCACAGCGACCTCACTAAGCGGCCACCCAATCAAAGCGGAGGGGCGGAGATGAGTGGGACGAACATCCCGCCCACCTTCTTCCTTCCTCATTGCTGGCGTGTGGCAGGTAAGAAGAGGTTCCTCGTTCCTGCGGCGTCACACGTAGCGATGTGTGCTGCCGCAGGGACGAGGATCAACTTTGCCCAAGCGACAGCAGCGATAATTGGGAGAGGACCCCCATGTCAACGAGGAGCGATTTTGGACGTTTTTGCAACGATCCAAAATCGCTCCTAGGAGTCACACACAACGAGATCGCAACAGCGGCCGGATGTGCGTCACAAAATCCGTGACCCCAATGAAATCGCTGTAGCGATCTTGTAGCGTGTAAAGCCCGCTTAAGGTAGAGCTATAAAACTTACTGATCCTGAAAGGTCTCCTTTAAAGATAACATTAGTATTGTACTACAAAATCCCCTGACAGATTTGTTTAAAGTGAATAAACACACACCGAAAAATCCTTTATTTTAAATAAAACACAAAAAAGCCTCCTCTTTCACCCCTTTATTTACCCCCCCCAAACACACAGCTCCGGCGTAATCCACGCAGGTCCCACGATGCTTGCATCCAGCCGCGACTGACACTGTACTGAATGCAGCCTCGTAACGAGACAGACTGCAGAGGTAACCACAGGTCATTTCCCAGGGCCGGTGATGTGAACACTGCTCGGGAGAAATGCAGTGTGTCGATTGTTGATTGATCTGTCCTCTATCTATCTATCTATCTATCTATCTATTCTTCTATCTGTCTATTTATCTATCTATCTACTATCTCAGAAGGAAATTACTTTTTTTTTTTTCTTTTTTTTTCAATGTGCTTTATTGCATTGAATGCATTAAAACACATGTACCAACCCGCGGCAATACCGTGGTAAAAATACCGCGGCAAACCGCATGTGGTTTTCGGGTGCGGTTTGCCGCATTTTTTTACCGCGGGTGCGGTAATCTTTCAGACCCTGCGGAATTTTCTTAAGAAAATTCAGTTTTCCAGTGCGCACAGGGCCTAAGGGTGCACATATGTATGCAACCACATTACTTTATCCACAATATTACTTTATATTACTTTTTCCACACCAAAAGATTTAATCTTGTCAATTCAACCATACAGATGGTAACATTAAGATGGAAAAAGTTCTGAAATTATTCTATTCTACTTGGTATGTGTTTGTTACATGACAAAAACCTGTCACCTCTCACAGGGCTGTGTCCATTTTTTATATCCACGGTACGTTGCGTGCTCTATTTCTGTTTACATTTCTTTTGAATACTTTTTTTTTATAGGAATAGATGTGAATCATTAAAGGGTTATTCCCAAAAAAGCAAGTTATTGACTATCACCAGAAAAGGAGTTAATCTACTTAACATTGGAAGTTTGACCTCTGGGACCTCAAAGTATCCTGAGACTGGGGCCCTCTAACCCCTAGAATGGGACAGAAAGACAGAAATTGTGATAAACTCTAATCACTAATTAGGCAGGAATGGATTCCCATCAGTCAGGATTTGGTTCAGAATATGATATAGATATAAAATCTTATGAAATTCTTAAAATGTTACTTAAAGGGGTATTCCCATGTCCAAGATCCTATCCCAATATGTAGTAGGATAATAATAATAATAATAATTGCAAATAACTCCAATTAGAAATGTAGTATAGCTCTCCTGATATAGTCATGTCTGTTAACTCATGTGCAGGGCATTGCAGCTTAGGTATCCATGGATACAGCCACAAGCAACTAACTGTCACTGTATAAATGGATGTAACCATGGATACCTAAGCTGCAATGCCATGCACCTGAGGAAAGAGTCATGGCTATATCAGAACTATACTACATTTCTAATTGGAGGTTTGTGCTAATATTCTTATTATTACACCTTCTACATACAGTTTTGGGATAGGATCTTAGAGATAGGAATAACCCTTTAAATAATCATAGAAACATCTGACTAAAATATCTAAAAACACTAGCAAAGCAAGCTTTGTGAAAGAGAAAATTAGAAAATTTGTGTCAGTCTCAAAACTTTTGACATGTTCAATTTGACAAGTTCCCCTTTAACTCACCTTCATAGATGAATGAATAGTTTTGTGCATCCTACGTGTCTATATATGTGATCACTTAGGGGCACTTTGCACACTACGACATCGCAGGTGCGATGTCGGAGGGGTCATGTCGAAAGTGACGCACTTCCGGCGTCGCACTCGACATCGTAGTGTGTAAATCCTAGATGATACGATTAACGAGCGCAAAATCGTCGTAATCATATCATCGGTGTAGTGTCTGGGAATTCCATAATTACATGACTGTGACAGGTACGTTGTTGTTCCTCGTTCCTGCGGCAGCACACATCGCTGTGTGTGAAGCCGCAGGAGCGAGGAACATCTACCTGCGTCCTGCGGCTCACGCCGGCTATGCGGAAGGACAGAGGTGGGCGGGATGTTTACGTCCCGCTCATCTCCGCCCCACCGCTTCTATTGGCTGCCTGCCGTGTGACGTCGCTATGACGCCGCACGACCCGCCCCCTTAATAAGGAGGCCAGATCGACGTCGCAAGGCAGGTGAGTCCATGTGAAGCTGCCGTAGCGATAATGTATACAAGATATCGCTGCTGCGACGGGGGCGGGGACTATCGTGCTCGGCATCGCAAGCATCCGCTTGCGATGTCGTTGAGTGCAAAGTGCCCCTTATTCTACGGTTGGATTTTGTATTTGTAATGGATGACGTACGTGTTCTGCGGCACATGGGCAAGTATGTTTTCTTGGAAAAGTAATACTTGATCATTACTGCCTATTTTATAACATGAAATGAAAATATTACTAAATTGGGCACATTTCCAGTACCAACTACACAGGTGCCATGTGCACTTATTTTGTTAGATGCTGCAATGTCAATTCCTTTTAAACTCACCACTTCATCCATAGATGACAATAGATCTGACGCACAGTATGCAATTTAGAAGAAAATAATGGATGCTAATGGCAAAGGTGCTTGGTCTGTATTATAGTGTGCATTTTGATATGTTAATGGTCTCTCAGGAATCCGCGCACTAGCGTACAACCTGGTGCCTAATTGTTGTACACGGAAATGCTTGTATGGATCGTTTCCATCCCGCACAATATTATTATGTTCTCCACAGTTTGCTTGTCCTCTTCAGACAGTTCAGCATTAGTTTTTCCGGTACTGGAAATGGCACTATATAAGAGTATGACACAATGATATCAATTCTAATCTGAATAAAAGTGCATGTGAAATGTTTTTGTAAATTGCATATTGATTTCCTGCTAGTTCTTTGTTCTGGGCCTTGAGTTATGTGAAAAGGAAGAGGTGGGAAAGAGACCAGCCCCATGGAAAATCTAGCTGCAGCCACGCATTCCTCAATTCAACCTTACAATTATCAAGAACAAGCACTTAAAAAGTAATTACTGTACAAGGTTCTTTATGTTGCTATGAAATAAACAATACAAATCACATTATAATTACAGTTTGAATGACCTGGCAACTCTGGAGTGTAATTATTATGTATGCTGTGAGATGCAAAGCTCATAACATTGCAAGCGAAGGGTAATTTAGGCATACTAAGTCATGGGGTAATTACACCATTTCCTTCACTCTACTGTTACAAATCAAATGGTGACATTTTTTCCAGACCTGTTGAATATGATTTTCTATTTGAAGGACAAAATAGGGACTTGGACTGCCCCAAACATATGGTTAAAGTCATCAGAAAGCAGGTGCTGTGTCAGCGGACTTACTAAACACAGCTGTGTTATCGTGGAGTAAAAATTGCCCCTTCAAGTAGACACGTCAGAAAGCATCCTTGTAATGGAACGGTACGTCCAAGTTGTTTCAGCGCATCAGAACTTTCTACCAGAAGCTGCTTATTAACTTTGACAATGCACTATGCTGACACGTTCCTGCATGAAACAAAGTAAAAATGTGGAGCAGGGATTCATCATTCACCAAAATGTGTACATACTTATTAATTCCAGCTTACAATTTCATCAGTGCGCCAGTCTCCACTTCTATCCTATGCACAAATGTCCTCTCGATAATCAATTTCCACAAAAACACAATGGCAGGATGGATCCTTGATAAGGTATAGAGGTGACCACCATACACTATGTGACAGCTAACAGCAGAATGCTCATTCGGCCATCCGGTATTTCTCCAAACTCCTATATTAACGTAAACGTTCGACTTGGCCAAACATTCAGCTCTGGTATGGGTCAGGCATTAAAATTCAACTGCCCAGCCCTTTTCTCCCCTGACATCATCTGTTGTCCCTCTACATATTAGAATGTTGCCCGATATCAGTGGGTTTGAGCAACACTACTTTAATGTGTATGGGAGCCTTAACTTTACACTCAGTTCACATGTTTTCCCCATTTACATCTCTACACAAGAAAAATTCTGTAAATAGATGAGATTTGTCCCATTTTGTAATGTGTAGCGCCCCACAGGGCAGGCAGTTAACCGACTCGTCGCCGGGCCGTCGACTGTCGTTGTCATGGGTGGCCTAGCCCAGCTCCTTTGCCCCGAGGTGTACAGAAGATGGCTGGGGATAGGATGATGGGGGTAGCAGTGAGGTGAAGAATGTGACGCCATTTGTGGTATGCAGCTAGGGAATGGGCCGCCGCTGCTGTCGCTATCCACTGGGACAGATGGTAGTAGCAGCTATGGATGGTATCGCTCCCCACAGGTGGAGCGGGCCCGGGGAGGAATTTGAGGGAAGTAGAAACGGCAGCGTGGAGAGCAGTACCGGTAATAAAGAGTTAGAGTCTATGACTGCAGTTCCAGGTTGTATACTCACTTTTAGTGCTGTGCCGCTCACCTGGGTAATACCAGTCACTTGCTATGATGGGCTCCGATGAACCCAAACTCGTTAGAGATCAGTCCGGTTTTGGTGTTCAGTGGGATTCCTCCTTGTAACGCCTGTTTGTGGATCCCCTGGCTTGAAGTTACAAGGGGACCCGGGTTTTCCCAAGATGTACTCTTGTCCCTATATGTAGGTGCCGCGGATCCGATATAGGGTCCGGCTTGATGCGAGACCCCGGATCCTCTCTGGCACTGTGCTGTCGGGCGCTGTGTGATCAGGGATGCTTGAAACTTTCCCCGTCCAGACAGGTTCTGGAAAACCAATGTGATGTATGATGTTCCCTAGGGTTCTGCTGCCCTGCGTGGCATTGATTCCGTGGGGAGCAGGTTCACTCTCCCCATGGCAATCGTGTGAACTTCTCCTCCTTCTCACTGGAGCACCTGTAGATGCGACTGCTCCCTTCCTCTCCTGCAAGAGAACTCTCTAACTGTTGTGTTGGCTCCTGACTCCCCCTGCTGGCTTCACCTTTCCAGGTCCTCAGCTAGTGGGACTGGGGCCACTGTTGAGAGCATCCTATATTGTAAATGCCACTCTGTCGGCGACCCCTTTATCACCCTAACCTAGCCCAGTCCCCAGTGGGAACAGGGCAACCTGATGTGTATTTGAGTGTGTAATGTGGTGAAACCGGGACTGACCTCTTCAGGATCCGGGTTTAGCATTACACCCAATTTGGGTGCAATACTCAGTGGCGACTAAAGCCTCAGGGGCGCCACATATGTTTTACTATATATGTAGAATTTTGTGCTTGAGATAAGAAGTGTAGACAAGATATGCTTATTTTACACACGTGTTCACTCTACTGACTAGATAGAAAATAATGCAGGCATTGTATCTCATAGGCCGGAGTCCCACTTATGAGTGACTCGCATCACTTCATTGGCTCAACCTGCCACTCTCCAGACAGGAGCAGGTCAGCTGCATAAAAATACATGCAACCAACCCGCTCCTGTCCGAAGAGTGTGTGGCCGTGCTGGGTGATGAGTGGCTCATGCGAATCACTCGCATGTGTGACTGTTGCCATAAGAGTACTATATCGGCATGTGTGGAGGAGCTTTATGTGTTCTAATTCTATTTTTTTCATGTTAGAACGCAGCACCTCTTTAAATGCTCTTATAACTAAACTTAAAATACAGAAACCACATTACAGGGGTTGTCTCCCAAACAAAATACATTTTATTTAAAAAGTTTTGGAATAATAATAAGTTCCGCAATTGGATGTGTTATTTTTTTTCCAGTGTTGAGATAATCTTATAAATGTGCCACTGTTATTTATGGTGTAATGGCTGTGTCTGACCACCAGAGCTGCTTCAGTTCATGGTCAGTAGGGATGGGTGATCCTGAACTGTAAAGATCGGGGATCGTACTGATCAGATAGTGTTCGTGCACACGATCCCGATCACGAGCTTTCCTGGGAAGCTCGTATTACAGTTCGGGTCCAGATCGTGTCCAGGGGCCATAAAAAAAACCCACATTATTAAAAAACATTTATTTCCAAGCGTTTATTTCCATGCAGCTGAGGTGCTCCTGTCCTCAGAGAGGGGGTGATGCAATGCGAGACGCAAGTGCAATCATACCCTCACTGTCAGCCTGCTTCTCGCTCTGTGCAGAGTGACATAGCAGAGCTGACATGGCTCTCTTTGCTTCTCACTCTGTATAGACACTGTCTGTGCACAGTGATGAAGCAGAGTTGACATTGATGTCCCTATGGATTACATTGGACTAAGGATTTTTTTTATAACAAATATGGAGTCTCTAAATGTTATTTTTGTTTTATTTGTAAAAAAATGTTTTTCTCTGTGTTGTGTTTTTTTACTGTTTCCTAGAAATTCATGGTCGCCATGTCAAATTTGGCGTGACACCATGAATTTCGGGCCTAATACCATCTGAGAATACAAAGCTGGTATTAACCCCTTTATTACCCAGCGTGCCACCCTGCACCAGGGCCGCTGGTAGAGCCGGGTAACACACCTGGAAATGGCACTAAGAAACAATGCACCATTTCCAGGGGCGATTGCGGGCTGCGGAGAATCCCAGCCCCCAGCTGCCTGGCTTTACCTAACTGGCTATCAAAATACAGCGGGAGCCAACGCATTTTTTTGTAATTATTTTTTTAAAATAAAAAAAAAACGAATGGGCTTACCTGTATTTTTGATCGCTAGCCAAGGTATATCAGGCAGATGGGGGTGGCAGCCCGTAGCTGTCCACGTTATCTGCGCTGAGAATCAAAATTACAGCAGAGCGCTACGTCATTTTTTTTAATTATTTATTTATTTTTACAATACTCTGATATCAGGCAATCACAGACCCAACACAGAGAATGGGCATCTGTGATTGTCTGTTGGAGGAAGGTACAGCCATGGAGCACAGCAGGGGAGGGTTATAACAGGCAAGCGCACACGTCTGTCCACAGCCAATGTGGGAACACTAACTTTCCTTAAAATGAACCAGGCGTGGATCGTACAGGACTTTGCGCTACCTTTGGCTGACTAGAGAACTATAACAGCCGCACATAGTGACTTTAGTTCATGTTACAGTTATTTTGTTGTGTCCCCAAATTTAAACCAGACTCCCCCAAAAAACAGTTCTGTATCTCCACCTACAATATCTACCTATCTATCTATCTATCTATATATATATAGATATATATATATATATATATATATATATATATATATATATATATATCTATATATATATAGATAGATAGATATCTATATACAGTACAGGCCAAACGTTTGGACACACCTTCTCATTCAAAGAGTTTTCTTTATTTTCATGACTCTAAAAATTGCAGATTCACATTGAAGGCATTAAAACTATGAATTACCACAAGTGGAATTAAATACTTAACAAAAAAGAGTGAAACAACTGAAAACATGTCCTATAGTCTAGATTCTTCAAAGTAGCCACCTTTTGCTTTGATTGTTGCTTTGCAAACTCTTGGCATTCTCTTGATGAGCTTCAAGAGGTAGTCACCGGAAATGGTCTTCCAACAGTCTTGAAGGAGTTCCCAGAGATGCTTAGCACTTGTTGGCCCTTTTGCCTTCACTCTGAGGTCCAGCTCACCCCAAACCATCTCGATTGGGTTCACGTCTGGTGACTGTGGAGGCCAGGTCATCTGGCGTGGCACCCCATCACTCTCCTTCTTAGTCAAATAGCTCTTACACAGCCTGGAGATGTGTTTGGGGTCATTGTCCTGTTGAAAAATAAATGATGGTCCAACTATACGCAAACCGGATGGAATAGCATGCTGCTGCAAGGTGCTTTGGTAGCCATGCTGGTTTAGTATGCCTTCAATTTTGAATAAATCCCCAACAGTGTCACCAGCAAAGCACCCCCACACCTTCACAGCTCCTCCTCCATGCTTCACGGTGGGAACCAGGCATGTAGAATCTATCCGTTCACCTTTTCTACAAAGACACGGTGGTTGGATCCAAACATATCAAATTTGGACTCATCAGACCAAACCACAGATTTCCACTGGTCTCATGTCCATTCCTTGTGTTCTTTAGCCCAAACAAGTCTCTTCTGCTTGTTGCCTGTCCTTAGCAGTGGTTTCCTAGCAGCTATTTTATCATGAAGGCCTGCTGCACAAGTCTCCTCTTAATAGTTGTTCTAGAGATAAGAAGGTGTGTCCAAACTTTTGGTCTGTACTATATATATATATATATATATATATATATATATAAAAAATATATATAATGTACACCATATTTAGTTGTATAAAAATACATAACTTAAAAAAATGACTTAGCGCTCCACGGTATTTTTGATTCTCAGCACACATAAAGCATACGGCTATGGCCTGCCACCCCCATTGCCTGGCTTTACCTTGGCTAGCAATCAAAATACAGGGAAGGCCATTTTTTTTTATTTATTTAAAAAGTAATTAAAAAAAAAATGTGTGGTCTCCTCCTGCATTTTCTATTGCTAGCTAAGGGTAATCCAAACAGCTACTGGCTTCTAACCCCCACTGCTTGGTGTTACCTTCACTGGCAATCAAAAATTCAGAAAAGCACTTTTTTTTATAATTTTTTTGCCAAAAAAATAAAAAAAAAACAAAACTAACCTTGGCTTCGCCATTTTTTTGTATGCTAGCAGCACAGCAGGCAGGTACGAGCTGTCCCCAACCCCCAGCTGCCTATTTGTATTGGCTGGGAACCAAAAATATAGGGAAGCCCTTTTTTTAATTATTTCATGAATTTCGTGAAATAATTAAAAAAAAAATAAAAATCGACGTGGGCTTCACACAATTTTTGTGTCCAGCCAAGTACAACTAAACAGCTGGGGATTGGAATCTGCAGCGCAGGGTGGCCCAAGCTTTCTAGATCCTCCTCCGCTGAAAATTGCAGTCCACAGCCGCCCCAGAAAATGGCACTTTCATAGAGTTGCCATTTTCTGTTACTGTATGAACTCTTCCAGTGACCCTGGTACCGGGTGGCATGCTGGGTAATAAGGGGTTAATACCAGCTTTGTTTTACCAGCTGTTATTTAGCCCAAGATTCTTAATGGCAGGCCAAGTTTGACCTGGCCATTAAAAATCTCCGATAGATTGTTGAAAAAAAGACACCACACAGAGAAAAAATACTTTATTAGAAATAAATACACAGACACATTTAGGGACTCCATCTTTATTACTCCCTCTCACCCCTCCATGATCCTATTCTTCTGTCTTCTTTAACCGATACAGCTCTGCTATATCAGAAAGCACTGGGGGAGGAAGACGCTTCTGCTCCCAATGCTAATCACTCAATGAGTGAGCAGAGGTTGCGGGTTGGTAAGCGGTGATGTCACTGCTGCCACCATTGCCATAGTAACCAAACGAGTGGGTTACTATAGCAAGGATCATGGCTATGACGTCACGGAAGGTCATTTCGTCAGCAGTGGTTACCGGGAGGGCACTGCGATGATTGGACTTGGAAGCAGAATCGGCGGGAGACAGAGTCTGCAGGACACATTGCGGGACCTGTAAGTATAATGACAATGTTTATTATTAACTTTCTTCTTTATTTTATAGCACCCCCTGACCCATCCCATAACTGTAAAGTTCAAGATTGGTGTTGGGACGCAATTTCGCGTTATCTCAGAACCCAAACTCGAACTTTATAAAATGTTTGAGCGAGGCTCCCGAACACGAACATCGGGGAGTTCGCCCATCACTAATGGTCAGCACATACCTCAGTTTCTGGCTGGGGGAATGCATAAGTCACATATGATAAGTGAGTATACAGACGAAATAGTAGGGGTTCGTAGCTGCTGATTTCTGAGGTAACACATTTCCCTGCCTGTTTTATCAAAGGAGTGAGTGTTTCTGTTGCATTCTGCTCTAGGGGTAGGTGAGCATATGTCACGTCATGGATTTATGATGAGCTCAGAAGGCTGGAGATGCATAAGAAACACTCACTCGTGATAAAACGGACAGTGATATGTGTTGCCTCAGACATGTGAATGTGTTTCTTTAGAAAGCAGCAGCTGAGAGTCTCTGCTATTTCAGTGGTACACCTTCTTATCAAACGTTACTTAGACTCCCTAGGTCAAAGGCTGTGGTATGTGCTGACCATGAACTAGAGCACCTCTGAATGGTCAGACACAGCTATTACACAGTACATAGCAGGGGCACATTTCTAAGATTATCTTAGCAAAGGAATATTTTTTTTACACATTCATGTGATGCTGAGTCAGTTCTCATGGATGCAGGAAGTCAAGGAGTCTGAAGTCAAACCAAGAGAGTACGTAAGAAACAGAGGAATAAGACAAAACGGATAGTCATAGGCCAAGTCCAAGGTCATATATCATGTCTGAGTGCATGAAAGACAAAAGGGGCATTCTAAGTGAGTAGTTAAAATGTAATTCACAGGTCAGGTCAGCAAAGGAGCAGAAAAAAAGACAAGAGGTACGCACACCACAGAAATAACTAAGAGTGGTAATGGTCTGATCATTTTCAGCCAGCTAAATAGCTGGATAATTGCCCTAAACAGGTGACACCCAGAGGAAGCCCAGCAGACCTGGCCAGATTGGGCTGCTGGGTTACTAACAAAACTGCCCCTGTCACTGAATGGGTGGCTAAGTTGTCACTAAGAAATCAGACAGCCCAGCACACCCCTGATTCAATAAGATGGCTGATCTGTCACTCACTGTGTTCCAAGGACACTGAGTGGTGAAATTGTGACAATCCAGGTGTCCATATTATTATTCCAAGATGTATTAATTAAGACATACTGTGTGGGACAACCCCTTTAAGTCCTATGAGAAAATCAGCTGGGTGAAGATGTATTATGAAGGTCATTGGACTTTAGATTAGTTACAAGTGCATTAGTCTAAAGGTTTTTTCTGTCATAGGCAGGATTGTGAGATCTGAGTATTGAACTGATCTGGTATGTTTCACACTGGGCCCTCAGCCAACAGGAAAATAATGTTGCTTCCTGGTATCAGCTATGTTGGATGAGGCCCCACCCCTTTTGGTCATATGGGTATGACATCAGCAAGGTCCTTCAAGTCAAAGTAAAATGATTCTATAATAGAACTAGCATAACTAACAGGGGGAGGATGGACAGGCAGGGGGAGGGAATCACTATGAATACTCACCCTAGCTATCAGCTGATCGGCAGCTGCTGTCATTCAAAAAGCTGCTCATTATACAAACTTTACTTGCTTGTGTTTCAAAACTTAGACATCTTAGCTGACAACTAAAGGTATGTATAGAATCAACCTGATAGTGCCAGTATAGCACTGGATTTAGGTTACATAGTAAAATGCTGGTGATTGGTGCACTTTAAGTACACAGTAGTTAATACCTAGAATAAATATAGAATAATTTATATATTTTCCACTTGTAAGTATTAGCATAAAGTATATTAATATGTGGCAGCATACATTCTGCCCAGGAGGGATAGACCCCCACGCATTATAGAATATCAGAGTAAATATTATTGGGCACCAAAAGAGTACATGAAAGGTACTTATATAATCCTAAAAGCTGCGATTTTTTTTTACTGCAAAATAACAAAAGTGTAACCTAAAACAAGCTCCAAACCTACCATAGGTAGCAAAGGGGTCATAGGCAACAAGAGCTTGGTGCAGTTATTAACTCTGTATCCCCTATTAGTACAACTTTGGCTATCATAATTAATTCAGAGATTATGTATACAGATATGGCAGTAAGAGTTGCCTTTCTATACTCTTATTTGATGCATGTTATATACTTTAAAAATAATGAAAGCACCTCTTCACTCTTAAGTTGTATAAAGAATACCAGGCTGGTTATATAAAGACATGAAAACGGAACGGGGCACAGCCTGTGGACTAATGTGACACTGTTTCTTGAAACAGCAGACCTCTCCTTAAGTTCACTAAAGTGCTAGCCAAGATAGCAAAAAATATTTCTTAGTTTTCTCGTTGATTATATCTTCACTTTTCTCCGCTGAGAAGCTGGCTAAAACATTAAAAATGAATTATTTGCTTGGTCAGTAGAAAATCCAACCTATTGAAATTACTGTATATTGCTAAAGAAAATGTTCTTCTCATATATCCCCCCTTTTAAAGACTATAAAAATAATAACTTATTCCTGTATCATTCATGCATGCATATACAGTCATGGCCAAAAGTGTTGGCACCCATGAAATTGTTCCAGAAAAAGGAAGTATTTCTTCCAGAAAATGATTGCAATTATATATGTTTTGTTACATGAATGTTTATTTCCTTTGTGTATATTGAACAACAAAAAAAATAAGAAAAAAAAACAAATTAAACATCATTTTACAGAAAACCCCCAAAAAGGATGGATAAAATTATTGACACCTTTTCCAAATTGTGGGTAAACAACTTTTCTCAAGCATGCGATGCTCATTGAAACTCACCTCTGGCAAGCAACAGGTGTGGGCAATATGAAAATCACATCTGAATGCGGAAAAAAAGGGGAGAAGTTGACTCAATCTTTTCATTGTGTGTCTGTGTCAGCCATAAAAACCATGTAGAACGGAAAGAGGAGGATAACTGTTGTAGGACCTAATGACCAAACAATCTCAAAGTTACATATCTATCTCCAGAAATCTTGATGACCCTTTGACCACTGTGCTCAACATAATCAAGAAGTTTACAATCCATGGCACTGTAGTTAATCTCCCTGGACATTGGTGGCACAGAAAAATTGATGAAAAGTTACAACACAAGATAGTACGGATGGTGGATATGCAGCACCTATCAAATTACAAAGAAATTCAAGCTGTCATACAGGCTCAGGGTGCATCGGTATCAGTACGAAATATCCATCTACATTTGAATGAAATTTGGTCGCAATGTAGTGCCCAGTGACTTAAAGCTGGGTTTGTGTCCTGGGTCATGAGTCTTCCAGCAGGAGAATGACCCCAGACATACTTCAAGAAACCCTAGAAATGGATGGAAGCAAAGCGCTGGAGAGTTCTGAAGTGGCAGCAATGAGTCCGGATCTAAATCCCATTGATCACCTATGGAGAGATCTTAAGATTGCTGTTGGGAGAAGGCGCCTTGAAATACTGTATGAAAGACCTGGAGCAGTTTGCAAAAGAGTGATCCAAAATTCCAGTTGAGAGGTGTAAGAAGCTTGTTGATTGTTATAGGAAGCAATTATTGCAGTTATTTATTCCAAACGCTATGTAACCAAATAATAAGTTGAGAGTGCCAACAATTTTGTCCAGCCCATTTTTGTAGTTTTGTGTGAAATTATATCCAATTTAACTTTTTTCTGTATTTTTTTTGTGTTGTTCCAATACACACACAGGCAATAAATGTGTATAACAAAATGTGTAATTGCAATGATTTTCGAGGGAAAAATACTTAATTTTATAGATCGATTTCAAAGATACCAACACTTTCAGCCGTGACTGTATATACAGTTTATGAAATATACTATTTATTCTCCATTCATGATTACTCTGATCACATACTGAATGTCATATCTATACACTAAATCCACAGTCAGTCTTAAAGTAAATAATGGAGTCAGAGAATGCAATTTATATTATAAAATTCTTCTTTTTGATAATCCCAAGAGAGCCTGGAAACATTAATTTCTCCAAATCTGCTATTGTATTTCATAACATGTTTCTTGATTCTTTGATCATCTAATTGCCTTTCTATTCTTTGATCTCTTTATTTTTTGTCTTTACTGTGTGTCACCTGACCTAATCATCACCTCCGCCCTAGTTTGATTTGACTTCTTTCACCTTTCTCCTCTTCTTTCATCTCTTCCAAGATACGAGGTGCCAAACAATCTTCGGATAACCACCTTCTAGATTTTTCACTGCAGAAAAAAGGAATCCCGGTGACCTTGACTTTGATGGGTACTTAACCTCTAATTTAATTTTTTACCCTGTAGCAATTTTTAAACCTGGCTCTCTGTGGTCACTGTTCATCAGTTTACTTCCTATGGCATATACTACCACTTTTTCAATTTCTAAACTAAAATTGATTTTTTTTCTTGCATTTATGCAAAGAAATTGGATTTTATTGGTGTGTATAATGATAGTATTTGAAAGCATAAAGCACCATCTATGAGGTTTGACCAGTACAGATCGCATACCATATGATTAACACATTGTACAGTATTTTTTTTTTATGAAAATGTTTCCCATAAAGTGCAATTTTCAACGATTAAAGTATATTTTGAGTGGTTAGATTTAGGATTCTGCTTTGTACTTGGGTCCAGAGGTTTAATGTAAAGATTGAGTATCTTTTTTTAAAAGTTTCTCCTTTTTGTCCCTGGAATATGTTTGATATTGAATGTTGGCTCCATTAAGATGAATTAGGATATAATGAAGATGAATTAAGACACCTTTACCAATACCAAATATGGTATTTTTTATGCTTTAAAAAACGTGGGTGACATAAACGTTGGTATTTTATAATTTTTTTTTAACCAAGTATCAGTTGATTATAATACTGTAACTTGTAGCGTATTGGAAAATTACCTCTAGTGTACAACTATGGCAGACGCAGGGACTTCAGTAGGCCCCTGGCAGCTGTGACAATGCCGTTGACACCCCACACTCATTTTGTAGGATGGGGAAAAGGCATCAGAAATGACACTTTGCCCCAATTCCATCCTTTTAAATTCCCTGGTCATCATTGACAGCAGTATTCAATAGGGTAAACTGCTGAGAGCATAACTACCTGGATACTTGCAAGGACCTTGTTTAGAACATAGCAAAAGAAACCAAGTAATTGTTTATGTCGCGGGCGGAGGAGGGGATGCTGCGCTCACCCACTGCTCGAGTCCGGCTGCTGCTGCTGCTGCTCGGTCGGCGGCTCGAGCGGTGGGCCAGATCCCAGGGACTCGAGCGGCGCTCCTCGCCCGTGAGTGAAAGGTGTTGGTTTGGTTCAGGGATATTGTCCGTGACGCCACCCACGGTTGTGGTGAGGTTGTGACACCACCGCTGCTCTGGACGGGGATCCCGGGAGCGATGACAGGGAGCAGCTTGGATGTTGTTTCTCCCCTCCGTGGGTAGGGGGGTTGGTTGTCCCGGGGCCCGGTGGGGGAGGGATGGCAGGCGGGCTACGGGGCCTGGTGAGGTGCAGGGTCACAGGGGCAGCGCTGTGCCGCACGGCACGGTGGTACTCACTCAGCCAATGATGAATGCAAAGTCTCCGGTAAAACAAACGGCTGGATGGACGGGTCCCACAGATGGCTGCGGTAGCTCTCCCGGTAGGTTGGTGGTGACTGCCTTTCCCTGCACCTGTGTTGTGTTCATGGTTCCAATGGCTTTCCACCGGTAACCCGCTCCCCAGCTTGGATGGATGCTGAGGGAGCCCCTTTTGCCCGCAGGCTCTGGCCCTGGGAACTGTAGCCTTGGCGGTTACTGTATTTCCCTTCACGGTTTGAGCGGTTGCTTTCAATCGGGTCTTGACTGCTGGGAAACCCCGGAGGTTCCCTTTGCTAATGGATTTGACCGGTTTTACAGCGACTCCTAGCCTGGTCGGGGTCCGTAAGCCCTGCCGAATGGTGCTGGCTTCTCTTGGCTCCCTGGTCCGGTACCGCCGGGCCACCGCCCATCCCCGGTCCTTACGGTTCACTTCAATCAGCCTCTCCTGCAGACTGTCACCACCGTCTGCCAACCTTGCTGTATGTGCCCGGGCCACGCACCCGGACACGGTCAGTCTCCTCTACTACCACTTCACTCCTCACTTCAACCCCTCTCAAAACTCAACTGTTCTCCCTTCCTTTTCCTGCCTCCAGGACTGTGAACTCCTTGGTGGGTGGGGCCAACCGCCTGGCCCACCCCCTGGTGTGGACATCAGCCCCTGGAGGGAGGCAACAAGGATTTTTGTTTGACTTCGGTGTGCCTAGCCGGGGTGTGGGGTGTGTTGTTGTAGTACCTGTGACGTCCTGGCTTGTCCAGGGCGCCACACTTACATTGCCAGTGTCAAGTGTAGATCTTGTACATTTGAGAAAAATAAATTGTATTATTTGTATCTTTTTTCACAACCAGCAAACAGTATATGTCTATACATCACCCCATAAAAAACTGACAGAAGCATATTGATTATACACTACATTCCAAAAGTGAGTACACCCTCACATTTTTTAAAATATTTTATTATATCTTTTCATGGGACAACATTGAAGATATGACACTTTGATACAGTGTAAAATAATCAGTTTACAGTTTGTATAACAGTGTAAATTTGGTGTGCCCTCTAAATAGCTCATCACACAGTCATTAACTAAACCGCTGGCAACAAAAAGGAGTACTCCCCTAAGTGAAAATGTCCAAATAGTGCCCAAGAGGTTCAATATTTGTGTGGGCCACCATTATTTTAAAGCACTGATTTAACTCTCTTGGACATAAAGTTTACTAGAGCTTCACAAGAGCCACTGAAATCGTCTTTCACTCCTCCATGACGACATCACAGAGCTGCTGGATGTTGGAGACCTTGCGCTTCTCCAACTTCCATTTAAGGATACCCCACTGATCAATAGGGTTTAAGTCTTGAGACATGCTTTGCTAGTCCAGCACCTTGACCCTCAATTTCTTTATCAAGGCAGTGGTCGTCTTGCAAGTGTGTTTGATGCTGCTAACAGGTTGTAATACTTTCCAGTTTCTGTAGGGAGGAGACCGTGCTCTATTTTAGTATGTTACAGTACATGTTGGCATTCATGGCACCCTCAATGAACTGTAGCTCACCACAGCCAGCAGCACTCATGCAACCCCAAACCATGACACTTCCACCACCAAGTTTGACTGTAGGCAAGACACACTTGTTTTTGTACTCCCCACATAGTTGCTGCTATACACACATAACACCATCTGAACCAAATAAGTTTATTTTGTTCTCATCAGACCACAGTATATGGTTCCAGTAATCCATGTCCTTAGTCTGTTTGTCTTTAGCAATCTGTTTGTGGGGTTTCTTGTGCATCATACTTAGAAAAGTCTTCTTTCTGGCATGACAGCCACGTAGACCAATTTGATGCTATGTGTAAGGGCTCCGCCACACATCCGTGAAAACCACGTCCGTGTAAAACGGGCCGTTTTTCGGGTCCGTTTTCCGTTTTTTATGTCCGTTTTTATGGTATGTGTAGCCTGCGTGTGTATCCCGTATGCTAGCCGTATGTGCGTGTGGAATGTCCGTGTGTGCGTGAGTGAAATAACTGACATGTGTATGTGTTGTCCGTGTGAAATGTACGTGTGTGATGCAAAATGTGGTTACTACATGTCGGAAGACAGAGTAGCGGGATGAGAATGAACTCGGGTGAACTTCACCCGACTTCATATTCATGCTGCGGCTCTGTCTGTGTGCCGTGTACTGATTAGCGGTCACCTGTGAAGGATTCACCGGTGACCGCTAATCCCCCGAGTGACTGAAGTGTCCCCCCCTCTCTCATACTCACCGTTCCCCGATCACCGGCGCTGCACGGCGTTCACACTGCTTCGGCGGCTTTTTCTAATTTGAAAAAGCCGGCCGCCCATTAATCAATCTCGTATTCCCTGCTTTCCCCGCCCACCGGCGCCTGTGATTGGTTGCAGTCACACACGCCCACCACGCTGAGTGACAGCTGTCTAACTGTACCCAATCACAGCAGCCGGTGGGCGTGTCTATACTGTGCAGTGAAATAAATAAATAAATAAATTAAAAAAACGGCGTGCGGTCCCCCCCCATTTTAATACCAGCCAGATAAAGCCATACGGCTGAAGGCTGGTATTCTCAGGATGGGGAGCTATTTATTTATTTATTTATTTATTTCACTGCACAGTATAGACACGCCCACCGGCTGCTGTGATTGGGTACAGTTAGACAGCTGTCACTCAGCGTGGTGGGCGTGTGTGACTGCAACCAATCACAGGCGCCGGTGGGCGGGGAAAGCAGGGAATACGAGATTGATTAATGGGCGGCCGGCTTTTTCAAAAGAGGAAAAGCCGCCGGAGTTTTTATAACAGCAGTGCAGCGCCGCGCCGGAGATCGGGGAATGGTAAGTATGAGAGAGGGGGGAACTGACCGCCAGACAGCTAGAGGGACAGACAGACATAGAGACCGACCGACGGACTGAGGGAGAGAACGAAACATAAAAAGAAAAAAGACTGACATCACATGAAAAAAACACAAAACATACAGGGAACAAACAGAGATGCGTCCGTGTCACTCGGACGTGCGCACAGACCCATTGACTTTCATTGGGTCCGTGCTGCGTGTTGCGTGAATAAAATGGACATGCTGGCGTGAGACACGGCCCACAAAACGCATCACGGAGACGGACTAATGGACATAACCAAAAACGCATTTGTAACCGCTGAGATATAGTAACATTGGTGCACGTTTGGCCGTGTCTCCAGTATACACGGAAACGGACCAAACACGCACGTGTTTCACGGATGTGTGGCGGAGCCCTAACGTATAGTCTGAGCGCTGAGAGGCTGAGCACCCACCTCTTTAATTTCTACAGCAAATCATACGTCTATTTTGAAAAGACTTCTTCTGGTTATGACACTGATCACGTGCACGCAACTTCGATGGTCGACTATGGCGAGGCCTGTTCTGAGTGAAACCTGTCTTGCTAAATTATTGTATGGTCTTGGCACCTGTGCTGCAGTTCACTTTCAGGATGTTGGCAATCTTCTTATAGTCTAGGCCATTTTTATGTGGAGCTACAATTCTTTTTTCCTGATCCTCAGAAATTTTTTTGCCGTAAGGTGCCATGTTAATCTTCCAGTGACTAGAATGAGAGTGTGTGTGTGTGAGAAAATTTAACTCATCTGCTCTCCATTTATACCTGAGACCTAGTGAGTTACATGACACTGTGAAGGGAAAGTGGCTAATTGGGACCAATTTGGCCATTTTCACTTAGGAGGTGTACTCACTTTTGTTGCCAGAGGTTTACATATTAATGGCCGTGTGTTGAGTTATTTAGAGGGCAAACCAACTTTAAATTGTTATACAAGCTGTACACTGACTACTTTACATTGTATTAAATATTCATATCTTCAGTATTATTCTATGAAAAAATATAATAACATATTTTGGAAAAATGTGAGTGGTGTACATGTAGTGACCCAGAGTAGACACTACTAGAATGTCCCCTGATGGACCATGTGTTTTTCTACAATGTTGGACATTATCTGTGCCTTCTGAAGCCTTGCTCTGATAGTTGTAGCATTTCTAATCTTACACTGACCTCTGCTGGCCTTTCTCAAAACTACTTGTGCCTTATATGGTAAAAGTAAGGGAAGCAGCAGTGGGGAAATTTCCAGGTCCTTTCTGGCAGGAAAAAAGAAAGATCTCTGTGGCTGAGGACTCAGGAGGTGAGGACTGAGTTTGGTTAGAGAGGTGTATGAACACTGGAGTTGGTGGGTGTACTTTCCATTACTTCTATCCTCTAGTGACAGTGGATGAAGGAAACTAGGAGGAAGGAAACTCTCTGTGGAAAGGGAAAAGTCTGCCATTTATTCTAAATCACGGTAGACCGCCAAACATGACAAGGTCCAAAAAGCCCAGAAACTGCTCAAAGCCAAGACCGTTATAGATGCCTGATGCTAAAGCTGGGTTCACACTAAGCGACAGTGACAACGACGTCGCTGTTACGTCACCATTTTCGGTGACGTAACAGTGACCTTGTAAGTCGCTGTTATGATCGCTGCTTAACTGTCAAACACAGCAGAAGCAGCGATCATAACGTCGCTGTGCTACATGTGCAGAGAGCAGGGAGCCGCGCTTAGCGCTGGCTCCTTGCTCTCCTAGGTACAGTACACATCGGGTTAATTAACCCGATGTGTGCTGCAGCTACATGTCACAGTGCAGAGAGCAGGGAGCCGCGCGCACTGCTTAGCGCTGGCTCCTTGCTCTCCTTGCTACAGTATACATCGGGTTAATTACCTGATGTGTACTGCAGCCACATGTGCACAGAGCAGGAGCCGGCGCTGGCAGCAAGAGTGGAGGCTGGTAACGAAGGTAAATATCGGGTAACCAGGGAAAGGTCTTCCCTTGGTTACCCGATGTTTACGCTGGTTACAGCTTACCGCAGCTGCCAGACGCCGGCTCCTGCTCCCTGCTCGCTTCATTTCGTCGCTCTCTCGCTGTCACACACAGCGATGTGTGTGTCACAGCGGGAGAGTGACAACCAAAAAATGAAGCTGGACATTCAGCAACGACCGGCGACCTCACAGCAGGGGCCAGGTCATTGCTGGATGTCACACACAGCGACAGCGACGGGACGTCACTGCAACGTCACAGAAAATGGTGACGTAGCAGCGACGTCGTTGTCGTTGTCGCTGTGTGTGACACCAGCTTAAGATCCTCTCAGAACTTGGATGAGGGAGAGTTAATCCAACTGATAAGGAAATAACTCTAATATAGGTTACAGAAACTGTTATATGGACCAGCTTACAGTATGCATTGTCAACACTTCAATGTATGTGGAGTAAACGTTCCCTCTCTTTGTTCATGAAACCTACGGTGTCTGTATTTCTTGTGGGATTGCATTCACCCTGGCTTCTATCCAGGCCCGGACTGACCATAGGGCAATTCTGGCAAATGCCAGATGTGCCGGTCCCTGTAGTGGGCCGGTCCCTGTAGTGGGACGCTGTATCTACAGTCACCACCGCGCTCCTCAGCAGTGTGTGCATGCCGGGCACACTAGCTGCAGCAGGAGCAGGAGGCAGCGCGCTGTGCTGTGCCGGCCCTGCTGTGTGATAGTGTGCTCAGCATGCACACACTGCTGAGGAGCGCGGCGGTGGTGGTGCCAGGAACTGCAGCTTCCTCCTTCCTATTCAGATGTATTTGCATCTCTCAGATGTAAATACATTTGAACAGTGCGCCGCAACTGGGCCCCGCCCCCGACGTGCTGCAACGTGATGAGATCAGCACCATGCTGACGTCATCACAGTGCTGCGGGCGCCACTATGGATGCATCAGGCCGCGGTAAGCGCTCCATGGTGGAGCCGAAGATGAAAGGTTTAATTAATGGGGATGAGTGGGGAGGGGCTGAGGACATATAAAGGGGAACATTTGTGAAGGAACACAGCTTTGTGACAGGCAGAGGGGGAGTACTGTATTCCGAGGGAGGAGGCAGGAGTGTGCAGTGAGGGGGTAGTGTAATTTGTGTGTGTAGGTCAGTGATGGGGGTGCAATTGTATTGTATGAGTGTGTATGGGGAGGGGGTGATGGGGGTGCATTGTATTTTGTGTGGGGGAGGGGTAATGGGGTGCATTGTATTGTGTGTGTGTGTGTGTGGGGAGGGGTAAAGGGGGTGCATTGTATTATGTGTGTGTGTAGGGGTAATAGGGGTGCATTGTATTGTGTGTGTGGGGAGGAGGGGTAAAGGAGGTGCATTGTATTGTGTGTGTGTGTGTGGGGGGAGGGGGAATACAAAAGAGCAGTTTAGGGAGAATATATAAATAAATAATAATAATAAAGGGGCAATATGGAGGGATATTATGGGGAGAGGCAGTGTGGGGGTATATTATAAAGATAGCAGTGTGGAGGGGACATTATGGAGAGAAGCTGAGTATGGAGACATTATGGAAAGAGGCAGCATGGGGGTATATTAAGGAGAGAGGCAGTGTGGGAGGTATTTTGGATAAGGGCAGTGTGGGGGGATATTTTGTGAAGGAACCACAGCATTTATTTATTCAGGGGCACAGCATGGTAGATATTTATGGGGCAGTATAATGATACTTTTATTTTTAAAGGTGCTGTGTGAGGAAGTGCTGCTGAAGAATAAAAAGGGAGGTCTTCAGAGACGAGCGGTGGGCACAAAACCTCATCATGGCGTCTGTACTCCGTGGAGACAAAAGGGATGGGATGGACTCAGAAGATGTCACCTATAAAGGTACCTGGATGTAGATGATTATTTGTGATATTGCCTGCGTCTTATCAGTATTGTGGTTCCTGAATGGTCCGTAGTCTGATAACAACAACTCCCAGCATCTCCTTACCATTGCTAAGGACAAGCTGGGAGTTGTAGATTCCGGCATCTTCCGAGCCCTCCCATTGATTTGCATTATAAAATAAAGAGCGTTTTCCAAGTGGAAAACACCAGAAGAATGGAGCCATCACTTCTTTTAATCACTTGGTGGTTTTATAAACCTGAAGTGGGTAAAAGATGCTCAAAATCTTGAACCTGTGAAAAGCGAGTGGATGCAGATGGTCATTCCAGTATTTTTCATAGTGGTTTCCATGGTGGGATCTGCCCCCCAAAAATGTCATTGCACATACCCTAAGTGGTATGTGTCCAAAATTATCACCAGTGACAACAACAACTTCCCTGATCAACTATCTGTAGAATAGGTCATCAATATTAGGTCAGGGGGATCTGATTTTGTATCCCTGCCCATCAGCTATGTGACCGCAGCATTATATGGAGAGCAGCATCCTCTTCATTATCTGCGAGACCAGACCCAGCTCTGTAGGAAAATAGCGGCTTCACCAGGTCCTGCTACTAAGAGCAATAAATAGGACTGAGCTGTAATACTGGATGCAGCCGTGACTGCATGTTATATGGTTGTGTTACACAATCTACAAGTGCACAAAAATATTACACATTCAACATGCGAAAAGTGGGCCTGTGCACCCCCAAATGCCAGGGCTGAATTTTAGTCCCAGTCCGACCCTGCTTCTATGTCATTCCATATGATCTGGGTGTCTGTGCATGCCAGGAACCATGTGAAAGTCAAACCAGATCAGAGATCTTAGCCACTACAAATAGCTGGATTACAAAATCATCCCCTGTGACCAACTACTTACCTTCCCCTATTACTGTATTCCCGTTTACATTTCCCTACCAACCTGTTGATTGCTGGAGCTATTACAGGCACCATGACAGGATTAGGCTCCAAGTTCTGAGGCCCTGCATTCCTGCTGGAGGTTGCAGCATACACACTTATGTGATATACCGTATACAGTATGTCCACATGAACTGAAACTGGGAAATAGTGTACTCTATTCCAGTATTTGGGAGGGGTCCCAGACAGGGCCGGCGTCAGCACCTGGCATACCCGGGCAAATGCCGGGGCCCTGGAGAGCCGGGGGGGCACACTCTGCCTCGTCAGTTCTGGTGCCCCTTGGCCGGGGCCCACTCGCCTTAGTTCTGCTGCCCCTGGGCCAAGTTCCGGGGACCGCAGTCCTCAGCAAGAATCTGCGGCGCCGTCCCTTTAAGGCATGCAGACTTCCTGGTTTGAACTTCATCTGTGGGCGGAGCTACCGCCCGGCTTCCTTCTTAGTCCCACAGATGAAGGAGCTACAGTGCCAGCCAGCGAGCGCCAGCTCAGCACTTCTTTCCGGCGCTGTGTGGGCCCCCTCTCCACCGTGATTGAGCAGTATGTGCCCCCCCCGCCACCCGATTTATGGGCTCCGGTGAGCTGTATGGGCTTCTCCCCCCCTAGGTGTATGCCCTGCCCCCGGTGCCGTATGTGCTGGCCCCCGGAGCTGTGTGTTTGGGCCCCACAGAGCCGCGTGTGTGGCCCCCCAGAGCCGCGTGTGTGGGGCCCCCAGTTCCGTATTTGTGGGTCCCCCAGAGCCGCGTGTGTGGGCCCCCCAGAGCCGTGTTTGTGGGTCCCCCAGAGCCGCATGTGTGTCTCTGTATGTATGCAGCAGAGCTATGTGTGTCTGTATGTATGTAGCAAAGCTATGTGTGTCTGTATGTATGTAGCAGAGCTATGTATGTATGTTTCAGAGCTATGTATATCTGTATGTATGTAGCAGAGCTGTATGTATGTATGTATGCAGCAGAGCTATGTGTGTATGTATGTAGCAGAGCTACTGTATGTGTGTCTGTATGTATGTAGCAGAGCTATGTATGTATGTTGCAGAGCTATGTATATCTGTATGTATGTAGCAGAGCTGTGTGTATGTATGTATGTATGTAGCAGAGCTATGTGTGTATGTAGCAGAGCTATGTGTATATGTATGTAGCAGAGCTATGTGTGTATGTTGCAGAGCTATGTATATCTGTATGTAGCAGAGCTGTGTGTATGTATATATGTAGCAGAGCTATGTGTGTATGTAGCAGAGCTGTGTATGTATATAGCAGAGCTATGTGTGTCTGTATGTAGCAAAGCTATGTATGTAGCAGAGCTATGTGTGTATGTATGTAGCAGAGCTATGTATGTATGTAGCAGAGCTATGTATGTATGTAGCAGAGCTATGTGTGTATGTATGTAGCAGAGCTATGTATGTATGTAGCAGAGCTATGTGTGTATGTATGTATGTAGCAGAGCTATGTGTATATGTAGCAGAGCTATGTATGTATGTAGAAGAGCTATGTATGTAGCAGAGCTATGTATGTATGTAGCAGAGCTATGTATGTAGCAGAGCTATGTATGTATGTAGAAGAGCTATGTGTATATGTATGTAGCAGAGCTATGTGTGTATGTATGTAGCAGAGCTATGTGTGTATGTATGTAGCAGAGCTATGTGTGTGTGTATGTAGCATAGCTATGTGTGTGTATGTATGTAGCAGAGCTATGTGTGTATGTATGTATCAGAGCTATGTGTGTATGTATGTAGCAGAGCTATGTGTGTATGTATGTAGCAGAGCTATCTTTGTATGTATGTAGCAGAGCTATGTGTGTGTGTATGTATGTATGTATGCAGTAGAGTATCTGTGTGTCTGTCTGTATGCAGCAGAGCTGTGTCTGTGTATATATGTATGTATGCAGCATAGCTATGTTTGTCTGTCTATATGTATGCAGCAGAGCTGTGTGTCTGTATGCATGAATGATGTGTATCTATGTATGTCAGTGTATATGACTGTATAGATGTGTCAGTTCTATATGTATTTTTGTGAGTTTGTCTTTAAATATGTATATGTATGTGTACGTATGTGTGTGTCTGTGTAGATGGGGCCCACTGGGACTCTTCCGCCCGGGTCCCACAAAAACCTGGAGCCGGCCCTGGTCCCAGATTTAATAATTACCACTTCTTTTAACCTGGTAAAACCCACTGCAATTAGACTCAAATATAATAGATTCTTTTAAAAAGCCACAAATATATTTCAACATTTTTAGACAATAGTTTGGCTAAACATCTTGAAAATGTGGTTTGAAAGAGGCTCAGTCCACATCTTTCTTGGAAGTAGTTAAAATAATTAAAAACAGATATATTACTATTTTCATATTGTACAACAATCATATTATTTGTCTATTAATATTCTGAATTACAGAGATTGGTATTTCAGGTAGAGCTCTACACATGATTAATAAGAAATCTCATGTTTTTTTTCATGTAAAGGCACATTGAGCAATCTAGGAAATCATCATGTCTTGTATTGTTCTATACTGTGCGCAGAATTATTAGGCAAATTAGTATTTTGATCACATGATACTTTTTATACATGTTGTACTATTCCAAGCTGTATAGGCTTGAGAGCCAACTACTAATTAAGTAAATCAGGGGATCTGCATCTCTGTAATGAGGAGGGGTGTGGTGTAATGACATCAACACCCTATATAAGGTGTGCTTAATTATTAGGCAACTTCCTTTCCTTTGGCAAAATGGGTCAGAAGAGAGATTTGACGGGCTCTTAAAAGTCCAAAAATGTGAGATGTCTTGCAGAGGGATGCAGCAGTCTTGAAATTCCCAAACTTTTGAAAAGTGATCACCGAACAATCAAGCGTTTCATGTCAAATAGCAACATGGTCGCAAGAAGCGTGTTGGGCAAAAAAGGCACAAAATAACTGCCCATGAATTGAGGAAAATCAAGCGTGAAACTGCCAAGATGCCATTTTCCACCAGTTTGGCCATATTTCAGAGCTACAATGTTACTGGAGTATAAAAAGCACAAGGTGCGCCATACTCAGGGACATGGCCAAGGTAAGCAAGGCTAAAAAACAACCACCTTGAACAAGAAACATAAGCTAAAACGTCAAGACTGGGCAAAAAAATATCTTAAGACTGATTTTTCAAAGGTTTTATGGACTGAAGAAATGAGAGTGATTCTTAACAGGCCAGATGGATGGGCCAGAGGTTGGACCAGTAAAGGGCAGAGAGCTCCACTCCGACTCAGACGCCAGCAAGGTGGAAGTGGGGTACTGGTATGGGCTGGTATCATCAAAGATGACCATGTGGGACATTTTAGGGTTCAGGATGGAGCGAAGCTCAACTCCCAGACCTACTGCCAGTTTCTGGAAGACAACTTCTTCAAGCAGTGGTACAGGAAGAAGTCAGTATCGTTCAATAAAAACATGATTTTCATGCAGGGCAATGCTCCATCACATGCATCCAACTACTCCACAGCGCGGCTGGCCAGTAAAGGTCTAAAAGATGAAAAAATAATGACATGGCCTCCTTGTTCACCTGATTTGAACCCCATAGAGAACCTGTGGTCCCTCATACAATGTGAGATATACAGGAAGGAAAAACAGTACCCCTCTCAGAACAGTATCTGGGAGGCTGTGGTGGCTGCTGCATGCAATGTTGATCGTAAACAGATCAAGCAACTGACAGATTCTATAGATGGTAGGTTGTTGGATGGTAGGTTGTTAAGTGTCATCATAAAGAAAGGTGGCTATATTGGTCACTAATGTTTTTGTGTTTTGTTTTTGGATGTCAGAAACGTTTATTTCTAAATTTTGTGCAGTTATATTGGTTAACCTGGTGAAAATAAACAAGTGAGATGGGAATATATTTGTTTTTTATTAAGTTGCCTTATTAGTGTGCACAGTAATAGTTACCTCCACAAACAGATATCCTCCTAAGATAGCCAAATCTAAAAAAACCCACTCCAACTTCCAAAAATATTAAGCTTTGATATTTATGAGTCTTTTGGGTTGATTGAGAACATAGTTGTTGATCAATAATAAAAAAAGATCCTCTAAAATACAACTTGCCTCATAATTCTACACACAGTGGAGTTCAAAGGGATTAAGGTCCCATGCAAATCACAATATTGCAGATATGTGCTGCATAGGTTCATGTTATGGTGTCCATTGACTAAGCTGTATTCCCATAAGAGTTTGGTGAGGTTTTCATGTTGAATTTCTGCAACCAGTATGTAAATTAGGTTACTTATAGTTTCTTTTATATAATTTAATGCGTTAAAAAAAAAAAAGCATTGGAATTATGTTTTTAACATTCTCAACCGTTCCACTGAAGGAGTGTGTGCCTTAAAGGGAACCTGTCATCAGAAATTTAGCTTGAAACCTAAACGTTTCCCCCTCTGCAGCTCCTGGGTTGCATTCTAGCAATGTTCCTGTTGTTTATGTGCCCCCTTTCTGACCAAAATAAAGACTTTATAAAGTGGTACCTTTTTGTATTGAAATCTTGATAATGGTACACGGGGGCAGGCTCTCTGGTGGCCGTTAGTCTGCCTCCTGTCGCTTTAGGCCGTCCCCCATCGCTCCATTCCATACTTCAGGACGCCACCCACTGCGCCCGAGGTGCCGCGCACGCGAGAACCACTGGTCACGTGTGTCGCAGGCACGAGATTATGGGCGGCGCTGTGATTGCATCGCAAGTGCCCGCCCATCATCTCGTGCTCGCCCTTTCCCCTCTGCCTCCAGCGTTCTGCGCAAGCCCTGGCCAGATGACCCGACGTCACCTCTCTTAACCGGTGGTGTCCTGCTCCGCTCCTCCCATCTATTTCCTGCTGCAGGGTAAGATGGGAAAGAGGTGATGTCGGGTCATCTGGCCAGCGCTTGCGCAGAACGCTGGTGGCAGAGGGGAGAGCGTGGCCACGAGCTCATGGGCGGGCACTTGCGATGCAATCTCAGCACCGCCCATAACCTCGTGCCTGAGCACACGTGACCAGCGGTCCTCGCGTGCGTGGCACCTCGGGATCAGTGGGCGGCATCCTGAAGTATGGAATGGAGCAATGGGGGACAGCCTAAAGCGACAGGAGGCAGACTAACGGCCACCAGAGAGCCCGCCCCCGTGTACCATTATCAAGATTTCAATACAAAAAGGTACCACTTTATAAAGTCTTTATTTTGGTCAGAAAGGGGCACATAAACAACAGGAACATTGCTAGAATGCAGCACAGGAGTTGCAGAGGGGGAAACATTTAGGTTTCAAGCTAAATTTCTGATGACAGGTTACCTTTAAACCTCAGAGATGACGTGTCTGTGGGGCTTCCCTGTGGCCACTTCTGGATTGCTTGTGGAACGTATATGTCTGCGTTCCACCAAAGGAGCATACGCCTTGCATTTCTGTAATGATGAGGTACGGGCCCACCTACTATGTGATGCATGGTCACATGTAGCAATCCCGGAAGTCTACACATCAGTATGTGCCTTCCGGGCGCTGTGCTGCTTGTGGATCACATGCAGCTTGCGTTCCACAATGCCTCCCGGTCTTGTCATCCCCTGGACTAAAAGGAGTTTATAGATTAAGGAATTATCCATTAGCCACCGAGTGAGTTTACCAATTGGATCTGTCTCTGATTGGCTTAAAGGGGGCTTTACACGCTGCGCCATCGCTAACAATATATCGTCGGGGTCACGGTGTTTGTGACGCACATCCGTCGCCGTTAGCGACATCGCAGCGTGTGACACAAACGAGCGACCTTCAACGATCCCAAAAGTGGTAAAAATTGTTGGTTTTGGAGAGGTCGTTCTAAAACCAAATATCGTTGTTTGGGCACTAGCGATGTTGTTCGTTGTTCCTGCGGCAGCACATATCACTATATGTGACATCGCAGGAACAACGAACATCTCCTTAACTGCGTCCACCAGCAATGAGGAAGGAAGGAGGTGGGCGGGATGTTACGTCCTGCTCATCTCCGCCCCTCCGCTTCTATTGGCCGGCCGCTTAGTGACGCCGCAGTGTCCGTCGCCATGACGCCGAACGCACCTCCTCCTTGAGGAAAGGATTGTTCGGCGGTCACAGCGACGTCGCTGACAAGGTATGTACATGTGACGCTGCTGTAGCGATAATGTTCGCTACAGCAGTGATCAACACATATCGCATGGACGACGGGGGCGGGTGCTATCGTGCTCAACATAGCTAGCAGATGCTGGTGATGTTGCAGCGTGTAAAGCGGCCTAAACTCCGTTTATATACCCTTCCTTTAGAGCTGCCCTGTTTCCGCAGTTTATTTTGTTGGGAACTGGGACACAGAACCTCTGACCTTTATATATACCAATGTCCCCTGATGAGTCTGTAACGATGAAGTGCATTGGGGCAGAATTAAGGAGATTTTAGGGGTTCAACAATAGGGTTAGATGTGGTCTGTATAACAGCTCACCAGTTTGTTGAAAATTCAGCTGGATGAAAGCTCCTGGACGGTGCTCAGTAGAACAGGGAGGCTGTAGAACAATCAAAGTAAGGAGGTGCTCCGGCACAAAACGTCCATGCAGACAGAATTGTTAGAGATTAAAAAAACATCTTTAATTCCTAATAGTTAAAAAACATGGTGAGGATAAAATTTCCTATGATTGACACGTTTCAGACGCTGGGTCTTTAGTCATAATCATAAGGAGAAACCACACTAGTGCGATATAAATAGTCTTGTGAAAGCTAAAAAAAGAGGAAATGACATGGTCAAAACAATTAATTATGCAAAATAGAGGACATTAAATATGCGAAAAGATTGTATGACGTTTATTGAGTCTAAGGTCATACACTCTTTTTGCATATTTAATGTCCTCTATTTTGCATAATTAATTGTTTTGACCATGTAATTTCCTCTTTTTTTAGCTTTCACAAGACTATTTATATCGCACTAGTGAGGTTTCTCCTTGTAATTATGACTAAAGACCCAGCGTCTGAAACGCGTCAATCATAGGAAATTTTATCCTCACCATGTTTTTTAACTATTAGGAATTAAAGATGTTTTTTTTAATCTCTAACAATTCTGTCTGCATGGACGTTTTGTGCCGGAGCACCTCCTTACTTTGTTAGATGTGGTCTGTCCCTGTAAGTGCGGAAGTTTTAGGGTGACAGGCTGCAATGAATTTCCTAGGGATATATGGTCAGTAATGCTATGGAGATTAATGTCTGAACAAATTGTTTAGTTTTTCTGTGACCCAGAGGGGCTTTTGCTTACCTGGATCGGCGGCTCTAACCGGGTTAATAAAAAACCTGGTTCTGACCTGGAATTGATCCAGGGTACCTGGCCGGACTCTGGTCCCCATAGTCTATGGAAACCAGAATCTGGTACTTAAAAATGGTGGTGGAAAGGATAGGGGGATTGGAGCAGGCACTTCATACTTACCGAATCACAAGCACAACTGTATGCTCCCACTGCCAGGGGCACTCATTACCTTAATTGCATATTTACTGCTTTCCCCACCCACTGGCGCCTGTGATTTGTTACAGTCAGACACATTCCCAGCCTTAGTGACAGTGTCTGACTGCAACCAATCACAGACCCAGTCTGCGGGTCTATTGTACAATAAAAATGTATAATGCAGCCAGCCCCCAAGGCTTCCATGTATAATGCAGCCAGCCCTCCAGGCCTCCATGTATAATGCAGCCAGCCCCCCCAGGCCTCCATGTATAATGCAGCCAGCCCCCCAGGCCTCCATGTATAATGCAGTCAGCCCCCCAGGCCTCCATGTATAATGCAGTAAGCCCCCCAGGCCTCCATGTATAATGCAGCCAGCCCCCCCAGGCCTCCATGTATAATGCAGCCAGCCCCCCAGGCCTCCATGTATAAGGCAGCCAGACCCCCAGGCCTCCATGTATAATGCAGCCAGCCCCCTAGGCCTCCATACATAATGCAGCCAGCCCCCCAGGCCTCCATGTATAATGCAGCCCCCCAGGCCTTCATGTATAATGCAGCCAGCCCCACAGGACTCCATGTATAATGAAGCCCCCAGGCCTCCATGTATAATGCAGCCCCCTAAGCTTGTGGCCACCGTGTACTCACTGATTTAAAAAACAAACAAAAAAAAAAAAAAACACATGTACTCACCTCTCCTCTTTTCACCACTGCTTCATCCTCACCTCTCTCCTCATTCCCCCCCTACTCCAGTCAGCATCCTCCCATCTTGCGCTCTGCTTGCCTCAGCACAGCAGTCGCACAAGAGTGACGTCACCGTGCAGGCACAAGGGGAGAATGAGGTAGCATGGAGTGGGACGGGCCGCTTGATGTTTCATTATTGCTGTGTGTGATGACTAGCAAGGGAGGCCCGATGCCGCCCGCCACTGACACCGGGCCCCCCTGACTCAAGGGTCATATAGTGGCCGTGTGGTCTGCGACAGAACAGCGCAGCTCCTCTCTCACAGAGAGGAGCCGGCTACTGATCTGCTGAGCGGGCCCCTAACCTGCCGGGCCCGGTTGCAATGGCGACCTCTGCCACCGCGGTCATTACACCCCTGGTGGTATGGACACTATGTACCTCTGTCATGTGCATGAAGTTATAAAATTCAGATTATCCATAATAATGCCAGAGGCGAATGGTAAGAAGAATACGCTATATGTAACACATCTTTGGCAAAATAGCACAGATACAGTGGGTGAAAAAAAAGAATTTAGTCAGCCAATTGTGCAAGTTCTCCCACTTAAAAAGATGAAAGAGGCCTGTAATTGACATCATAGGTAGACCATAACTATGAGAGACAAAACGTGAAAACAAATCCAGAAAATCACCTTGTCTGATTTGGCAAGAATTGTTTTTACAAATTATGGTGGAAAATAAGTATTTAATCACCTAAAAAGATAAAAGATTTCTATTTCTCACAGACCTGTAACTTCTTCTTTAAGAGGCTCCTCTACTCATTACCTGTAGTAATGGCACCTGTTTGAACTTGATATCAGTATTAAAAACACCTGTCCACAATCTCAAACAGTCACACTCCAAACTCCACTATGGTGAAGACCAAAGAGCTGTCGAAGGACACCATAAACAAAATTGTAGCCCTGCACCAGGCTGGGAAGACTGAATCTGCAATAGGCAAGCAGCTTGGTGAGATGCAATCAACTGTGGGATCAATAATAAGAATATGGAAGACAAACAAGATCCCTAATAAACTCCCTCGATCTGGGGCTCCATGCAAGAGCTCACCCAGTAGCGTCAAAATGATCACAAGAACGATGAGAAAAAATCCCAGAACCATACAGGGGCACATAGTGAATGACCTGCATAGAGCTGGGACCACCGTAACAAAGGCTACAATCAGTAACACACTACGCTGCCAGGGATTCAGATCCTGCAGTGCCGGACATGTTCCCCTGGTTAAGCCAGTACATGTCCGGGCCAGTCTGAAGTTTGCTAGACAGCATTTGGATTATTCAGAAGAGTATTGGGAGAATGTCATATGGTCTGATGAAACCAAAGTAGAACTGTTTGGTAGAAACACAGATTTTCGTGTTTGGAGGAGACATAATGCTGAGTTGCATCCAAAGAATACCATACCTACTGTGAAGCATGGGGGTGGCAACATCATGCTTTGAAGCTGTGTCTCTGCAAAGGGACCAGGATCACTGATCTGTTTACATGAAAGAATGAATGAGGCCATGTATCGAGAGATTTTGAGTGCAAATCTCCTTCCATCAGCAAGGGCATTTAAGATGAAATATGACTGGATATTTCAGCATGATAATAATCCCAAGCACACCGCCAGGGCAATGAAGGAGTGGCTTCGTAACAAGCATATGAAGGTCCTGGAGTGACCTAGCCAGTTTCCAGATCACAACCCCATAGAAAACCTTTGGGGGAAGTTGAAAGTCCATGCTGCCCAGCGGACAGGCCAAAAAAAATCACTGCTCTAGAGGAGATCTGCATGGAGGAATGGGCTAACATACCACCAACAGTGTGTGCCAACCTGTGAAAACTTACAAAAAACATTTGACCTCTGTCATTACCAACAAAGGATAAATAACAAAATATTGAGATTAACTTTTGTTATAGACAAAATACTTATTTTCCACCATAATTTTAAAAAAATAAATCTTGCCAAATCAGACAAGGTAATTTTCTGGATTTTTTTTTCTCATTTTGTCTCACATACTTGTGGTCCACCTATGATGTCAATTACAGGCCTCTCTCATCTTTTGAAGTGCAAGAACTTGCACAATTGGTGGCTGACTAAATACTTTTTTCCCCACTGTATTAGTAAAGCCTGATGTCTGAAATTGTTGCATCCATGTCATTCAGGAATATTTACTGTGTGGAAAAAACATAATTCCCTGATCTTCTGTAAAATGTAAGTGTACTTCTACATAAATTAAAGATTTGAAGCAGAACATCGGTATTGTTTTCCACATATCATTATATTAAAATATATAAATTTATATTTTGCAGTTGTTAAAAGTGATGCAGGTGGGCAATTAATTTTCTTGAGAGGCCACATGAGAAACTGTGAGTGGTGTGGGCAGCTGAAGCAATAGGCTGAATTTAATTCTGCTCAATATTAAAATATTAATTATTATTATTTCATATTAATATTAATTGTATCAGTTAATATTAAGCATAATTAAGTATGGTGACATCCCCCTATATGCAGTATGAGCAGAAACACAGCCCCTATATACAGTATGAGCCTTCACACAACCCTCTACATACAGTATGAGTGTGCCGCCCCCGTGCCAGCAGCCGGCGCTGCTCGGGTCCGGACCTTCAGGGGTGGTGGCTCGAGGGTCTCCGGATCCGGGGGTCCTGCGGACACGCCGAATAAATGGTGGGACGTAGATGCACGGGCTAGGCCGTAACGAGTTTGTGATGCCACCCACGGTGTGTGGTGAAGTGGAACACCACCGCTGCTGTTATGGGGCACTCAGGGAAGATGTTGTGGAGCAAGTTGTTAACCCCTCCTAGGGCAAGAATGGTGGCCCCGGGACCCGGTGGGTTGGTGCAGGGGAATGGCGACCGCAGGGGTGCTGGAGTACTCATGATTAGAAACACACACAAGTCTCTGGTAAACCAAGATGGTGGTGGCTGGTGCCGCGGCTGGTTGCATTCGGGATCCCCTACCCAGCTGGTGGTCTCTATCCTGTTCCTGCAGCTTTTTGTGTTCAGTGGACTTTCCCGGTATGAAACTCGGGAGTCCGCTCCTGGATGGTTGTGGCCTAAGGAGCCATGCCCGCAGACGCTGGCCTGTGGGATCTCTGGGCCTTGGCGGTGACCACTTATCCCTATTCGGTGGGCTCTTGTCTTCTATTAGGGACTTTGGGTGGGACAAGACCTCTAGTCCTGGCCTCAATCAGTTAATTAACCAGTTCCAGTAGGTTCTGGCGCTGGCTTCAGGGTCTGAGTACCCCCCTTTGTTCACGGTTTCTGGTCGGATCCCCGATGTAGGTACCGGCGGGCTACAACCCTGTCCCAGTCCACCTCGGTTCTGCCAAGTCGTCCTCCCATCTCCTGCTGACGGAGACCACCGTCTGCCTCCTAGCCAGTGGCACCAGTGCTCCTACCCTGGCACCGTTCAACTTGGACTTGACTGCTGGAGCTACCCCTAGCTCCAGCCCACACTCCTCTCCAAACTGAACTATAAGCTGAACTGTCTTGAACTCTCTGTTTTCCTGCCCCGGCCTGTCTAGACTCCTCGGTGGGCGTCTTCCAACCGCCTGGTTTCGCCCCCTGGTGTGTCTGTCTGTCCCTGAGGAAGGTGACAAGGTTTTCTGGTCGGCTGTGTGTTTCCTTGTGAGGGAAAGGTGTAGTGCAGGGGCCTACCTGTGATTACCTGGCCCTGCCAGGGCGTCACACTCCCCCTTGGTTAAACACAGACCGTCCGCAGGCTGTCCGACCACCACCAGTTTATTTTTGTTTAACTGGAAAAGATAAACCAGGTACAAGTATATTAACATATTTACATTTAAAGAATATTTTTGGTTTTCTTCCCTTTCAGGAGCCATATTACTTAAACATCAACGTTGCACATGTAAAACCAGGACGGGACGGACCTGGCCTCCTCACTTCACCCACCCAAAACAACCTATCCCTGGTGCCACCTCTAAGACACAGACTGGCACCCCTTGCCCAAGTCCAGGTTAAGTCCGGGTATTGCCCAAACAGGCCGGTTAAAAAGTTCCTTACCCGGCAGTCCTTTCAAGGGCCCCACGTCCAGGGGACCCCTGACCCGGAGGTTGGTCACCGGTTTTGCTGGTGACCGGGCCTCGGCCGACTCCACCGTAGGCCCATCCTCCAATCAGCCTCTTCAGAGACTGCGGCTTGGTGAGGTCAGTCAACTGTAACATTTAAACTCCACTGCCGGAACAGCCTCCTCTTGCAGTTTTCCCCACACCACCACCGGACAGCACGAGTCCCCAATGCCATCTTCGCTCACGGGCGGCACTGGCCAAAAGACTCAGTCTTCAGCTGCCGACGGTGCGGGTGCGAATTCTTCCTCCAGAACGGGCTCCATCCTCCACCTGGGGCTCTGACCCCCGATGGCGTCTTCACCTAGAACTTAGAGGGGTGAAGACGTTCAACAAGGATAGAGCTCCAACTATCAACTTTTGAAACTGGCCTGCCACCCTCCACCTGCCGTGCAGATGGCCTCCTCCGGAACATGAAGACGTTCAACAAGGATGACAGGCATTTTAACAGCAACTTTAACTGTATACTTTAAACCTTGCGGTGGGTCCTGGCCCCTTTAAGGCCGGGCGTTCCTGGGGCACGCACTGGCAAAGTGCCCAGGCAGCTCACAGTGCCGGCAGATTGGCACTACCACACCCCTGACGGCAGACAGGGCCTCATCCTCAGAGGTGGACTCTGCTTCAGCCTCGTACACCTCCAATGCACGGTATGTATGGTCAGTTAGAGCCATCCGGTATCCATTCCCACCGCATCGCGGGATATACGCGGCTACCAAGGCGTCGACACTAGGGCTGCTCTCATCCATCTCCTTCGATTCTGAGCTGGTGGTTGCGGGGCCTTCCAGGCCGGGCGCCATTCACGTTGCGGCCGGGCGGACTGCCGGAGCCGACATCCTTCCTGTGGCAGGCGGGCCACCGCCAGCCGCTACATGGGGAGTCACTACCGGAGGCCAGGGGTCCACCGCTCCTACGACCGGAGCAGGAGCTGCATCTTCCTCACCATCTGCTTCATTCACGGGTGCCGCCGCTCCAGCGGTTGGCACGGCTCCAGCATCAGGTTTGGGAGCCGACATCTTCCCGCTGATCCCCCTTGGTCTTTTGCTGGCACTCCTCTTTCAGGCCTGTAAGTTTCGTTTTTCGACTTCTGGCCTCACTTTCCGCCCGCGTTTCCAGGGGGGCGGGGCTTCGGCTTTTGCGCCCTTTTCTCGGGGAAAAAGACGATGGGCTGTAGTTTTTCACTCCAAAATGGCGACCAAAATGGCGTCTTCGGAAAATTTGACAACGGATCACCACTGACTGTCCAATACAAGGCGCACTTCCACAAGGTAAGTGGATGGGTAAGTATGCTGTTCGTGATGCCAAGTTTCAGGGTGTGCCACCCCCATGCCAGCAGCCGGCGCTGCTCGGGTCCGGACCTTCAGGGGTGGTGGCTCAAGGGTCTCCTGACTCGGGGGTCCTGCGGACACGCCGAATAAATGGGGGGGACGTAGATGTACGGGCTAGGCCGTAACGAGTTTGTGACGCCACCCATAGTGTGTGGTGAAGTGGGACACCACCGCTGCTGTTATGGGGCACCCAGGGGAGATGTTGTGCAGCAAGTTGTTAACCCCTCCGTGGACAGGGATGGTGGCCCCGGGACCCGGTGGGTTGGTGCAGGGGAATGGCGACCGCAGGGTGCTGGAGTACTCACGATTAGAAACACACACAGGTCTCTGGTAAACCAAGATGGTGGTGGCCGGTGCCACGGCCGGTTGGGTTCGGGATCCCCCACTTGGCTTGTGGTCTCTATCCTGTTCCTGTACCTTTTTGTGTTCAGTGGACTTTCCCGGTATGAAACTCGGGAGTCCGCTCCCGGCTGGTTGTGGCCTAAGGAGCCGTGCCCGCAGACGCTGGCCTGTGGGATCTCTGGGCCTTGGCGGTGACCGCTTATCCCTATTCGATGGGCTCTTGTCTTCTATGAGGGACTTTGGGTGGGACAGGACCTCTAGTCCTGGCCTCAATCGGTTAATTAACCAGTTCCAGTAGGTTCTGGTGCTGGCTTCAGGGTCCGAGTATCCCCCTTTGTTTACGGTTTCTGGTCGGGTCTCGAAATCACTAAGGTTGACAAATCTCCGGGCCCGGATGGCATACACCCCAGAGTACTACAGGAATTGAGTTCTGTGATAGATAGACCATTATTTTTAATCTTCTCAGATTCCTTAATAACAGGGTCGGTACCGCAGGACTGGCGCATAGCAAATGTGGTGCCAATATTCAAAAAGGGGACAAAAACTGAGCCGGGAAATTATAGGCCGGTAAGTTTAACCTCTACGGTTGGTAAAATCCTTGAGGGTTTCTTGAGAGATGCTATACTGGAGTATCTCAAGAAAAATAACCTTATGACAGAGTATCAACATGGGTTTATGAGGGATCGATCCTGTCAAACTAATTTGATCAGCTTCTATGAAGAGGTAAGTTCAAGCCTGGACCAGGGAAATGCAGTGGATGTTGTGTATATGGACTTTTCAAAAGCTTTTGATACGGTGCCACACAAAAGGTTGGTACATAAAATGAGAATAATGGGGATAGGGGAAAATATGTGTAACTGGGTTAAAAACTGGCTCAGTGATAGGAAACAAAGGGTGGTTATTAATGGTACGTACTCGGACTGGGTCTCAGTTCATAGTGGGGTACCACAGGGGTCAGTATTGGGCCCGCTTCTTTTCAACATATTTATAAATGACCTTGTTGGGGGCATGCGGAGTAGAATTTCAATATTTGCAGATGATACTAAACTCTGCAGGGTAATCAATACAGAGGAGGATAATTTTATATTACAGGGAGATTTATGTAAATTGGAGGATTGGGCTGAGAAGTGGCAATTGAAGTTTAATGTAGATAAATGTAAGGTCATGCACTTGGGTAGAGGAAATAACATTTATGATTATGTACTTAATTGTAGAACACTGGCTAAAACAGACACAGAAAAAGACTTGGGTGTATGGGTGGATGGTAAACTTCACTTTAGTGGACAGTGTCAGGCAGCTGCTGCCAGGGCTAATAAAATAATGGGATGTATTAAAAGAGGTATAAGTGTTCATGAAAAAAATATAGTTCTACCTCTGTACAAGTCACTAGTGCGACCGCACCTAGAATACTGTGTACAATTCTGGTCACCGATATATAAGAAGGACATAGCTGAACTGGAGAGGGTGCAGAGAAGAGCGACCAAGATTATTAGAAGAATGGGTGGGCTGCAATACCAAGACAGGTTATTAAACTCGGGGTTATTTAGTTTGGAAAAACGAAGGCTTAGGGGGGATCTAATCACAATGTATAAATATATGAGGGGACAGTACAGAGACCTTTCCAAAGATCTTTTTACACCTAGGCCTGCGACTGGAACACGGGGGCATCCGCTACGTCTTGAGGAAAGAAGGTTTAATCATAATCACAGACGAGGATTCTTTACTGTACGAGCAGTGAGACTATGGAACTCTCTGCCGCATGATGTTGTAATGAGTGATTCACTACTAACATTTAAGCAGAGCCTGGATGCCTTTCTTGAAAAATTTAATATTACCAGTTATGTATATTAGATTTTATGACAGGGTATTGATCCAGGGAACTAGTCTGATTGCCGGATGTGGAGTCAGGAAGGAAATTTTTTCCCCATTGGAACTTGTTTGCCACATTGGGGTTTTTTTGCCTTCCTCTGGATCAACATGTTAGGCTACGGGTTGAACTAGATGGACTTAGAGTCTCCCTTCAACCTTAAAAACTATGATACTATGATGTGTAGGTACCGGCGGGCTACAGAATGCACCCTTCCCCCAGTTGCCACAGGTAATCTTATCCCATATGGCAGGTTCCTACTTACCGATATACAGGAGGTTTTTAACCTAGAGAGAGGCTTCAGCATAGCGTTAGGGACCCAGTTACGAGATATGCCGTGAAGGTGCAACTGGGCAGATATACAAATGGCCATTTATATATGCTAAATATCTCATTTTTCTCAGATTTTCCTTAGCAGTAATGCAGGTCCATGTTCACACATTCATGGTTTCCATACTTTAGCATTATCAGAGTGCAAACTGTCTTTTTGTATTTTATGTCCCTGAGTATGGCACACCTTGTACTTTTTATACTCCAGTAACATTGTAGCTCTGAAATATGGCCAAACTGGTGGCAAATGGCATCTTGGCAGCTTCACGCTTGATTTTCCTCAATTCATGGGCAGTTATATTGCTCCCTTTTTGCCCAACACGCTTCTTGCGACCCTGTTGGCTATTTGCCATGGAACGCTTGATTGTTCGGTGATCACACTTCAAAAGTTTGGCAATTTCAAGACTGCTGCATCCCTCTGCAAGACATCTCACAATTTTCGACTTTTCTGAGCCCGTCAAATCTCTCTTCTGACCCATTTTGCCAAAGAAAAGGAAGTTGCTTAATAATTAAGTACACCTTATATAGGGTGTTGATGTCATTACACCACACCCCTCCTCATTACAGAGATGCACATCACCTGATTTACTTAATTGATAGTTGGCTTTCAAGCCTATATCGCTTGGAGTAGGACAACATGTATAAAAAGTATCATGTGATCAAAATACTCATTTTCCTAATAATTCTGCACACAGAATCTCCTATATACTTTATGAACTCCCATACTGCCTCCTATATACTGTACATGCAATTATCCCATACACATGAAAAAAAAAAGACATCACATACTCACCTCGCTCATATTCAAATGCTTCTCTGCTCATGTCTCCGTTGCATTGATGATCTGTACAGCAGATGTGATGTCTTCACATGTGCTGTGCCTCACGGTGATTGGTGGTGATATAGAAGGGTTAATAGTTTCTCTATTTCTTCATTAAAGATTTATTGTTATTAGTAAGTATATCTGATGGTAGTTCATAGTCATGGAGCCTACGGAATAAGAGACCGGCTCAAGGATTATTATGGTCTCTAAATGTTCTTCTTATCTTCTTCTTATCTCATATGCATGACTCTACATTTTTGTTTTGCTAAAACTTAAAGGTCATATGAGCAACTGGTAAAGTTCAGCTAGAAGTTTTTTTCTCTTTCTTTTGCAATATCACATTGATCTGTAAATGGTATAAATAAACTGTACTTTCATTAAATAAACAGAAGAAATTGATCATGCTCACATGGATGCTGGTCTTTTCTCTCCGAGCGCTCGATCTTGATTAGGTCTGAAGAGGCCTAATTCAGAGGACCTCACTGGTGATCCCATAAGCTGACTTGTGACAAAACAGAACAGCTACAACAGTTTTGGTGCCCAACGTGGAGCCGTGGCCAACCAGCCTATTCGGAAGAAGTTTTGGGGACTCTTGAGACAGTGAAATTTCAGCTGCAGCAAGGTGAGAAGCTTTATTCTTACACTTCATTTCACTCTCTCTGATTTCCCGAATATTCTGGGTAAGGCTGTACACACGGTTCAAGAACTCTGGCATCACCAGTGAGTATTGTTTTTTTTCATGCATGTCTGAATGAGAGTTGAAATATAGAGTAATAAGATAATCTGTTGTCCGTCCATTAACTGATTGCATAGATTGCATAGCACGGAATTTGGGACAGTCTCTGTATAATTGCATTTGCTGTGTGTTGCTGTGTTTTGTGTTTTGCTTTGGCCATCTTTGCATCTTTGATGGGCAATACACTGGTCTAGGGATATGTGTTCATAAGTGGTTTCATATTAATGCCTAGATAAAGTAGGCAGGCAATAGGTTGTTGTATATTGATGAGAAGCCTCTGAATAACAAAGTGACAAGTAATTGAGATAAGAGACTTGGTGAAATAATATGTATGTATAAGTCTAATGGTTATAGGCTATACTGTGGACTGTGAAAAGATGTTCCGGTTGTGACATGTCACAGGGCATAGCCATATAGAGTATTTGAGTGGATACCTGACATATGTATTTTTTCCCATCAGTGTCAAGAGCGGTTTAGATAATTTTATTTGCATGTGAGGTTAACTGATCCTTGGAAGGTGTATTGTTACATATGTTTCTAGAATGAAGTGCTGTGAAGGTATATAAGTAGTCTCAATTTTCTGCAGGGATTGTGTATTATACCAGTGGGTATTAGGATTGTGTTTTGGAAAGCTGAATCTGAACGAGATAACACTCTTGCTAAACAAACTGTGCGCTGACATTCTTTTGGGAGGGGTCAAGTGAACAGCTGCGCGATTTTCTGCCCTTTGTGAGAAGTCAGCTCTGTTAATTGTATTGGTTTAACTCTAGTTTACGTTCGTTGCTGGAATACTCTGTAAAGGACCAGCATGAAGTACCCAACTGCACATCAGGTTTGAAGAAGTGGGTTAGAGAGCCGTGTGGCCTTCCCACTTACATGGAGGTGGTCTAGCAGGTGAGAGGACTATCACACCTGGTCCTTCCTGATTTAGTCATCTGGTCTATTGGGTGAGAGGTGTTTTTAACCCTTCCCAATACGCCCTACAAGTGTAGCAGGTGAGAGTGAATGCTGATTGAGCCTTCTTGCTACCACTTGAGAGCCCATTCTGACTTGCCAGGAGACGTGTGGCCTGTTAACAAGGTTCAGGGACACTGAGAGGGCATTTGCAGAAAGGTGGGCTGTGTGGGAATAAGTTGAAGCCATGGGCAACTTGTTCAGTGTGCAGCGTGGGGCTCCAGCAGGATCCAAAACAGCCAAACAGATAGTGCAAGAAAGAGAAGGCAAAGAAGCAGTGAAAAATGTCAGACCGATACTCAAAAAGGCAGACATGCCAGAGTACGGATGTTTGGATGTTGAGAAATGGCACAGATTCAGGGAAGAAAAGAGAGGTTGGATAAAAGATAAGAGGGTAGAGCAACAAGTAAATAAATGGTGTCGTGTGGCTGAAGAGGTGCAGCATTGTGGATATAAAGAGACCACAGCGGGAGATAAGGTGTATTATGAATGTTTTAATGCACCAAAAGCAGGAATTGTGACTGCTACCGCCCCCCCCCTTCACATAAGCAGAAACCCAGACCAGATGAATGGACTTGTAAACATTGTAGTCAGAAAAACCCAGACTGGAGAGGTACTTGTGCTACGTGTAATGTTACTCGCCCTAGGCAGATTGCACTAAATCCTGTTCGAACCAGGTCACATGTGATGACAGAGGACGCTGACACTGAGACAGAGGTAGTGAAGGAATTGAGTTTTGCGGAGGAAGGTGACGGTGAGGAAAGAAAAGAACTCCCTGGGACCAGTACAAAAAAAATCAGATGCATCCCGACCGAGGAAGGTAACAAGAATCAGACAGACACAGGAATATTACCCCTGGAGCCCCTCTGACCAGCTAGCTATGTTGAAACAGTTACCTGACCCTGAAAACCAACCTTTCCCATTTTACAGGCAAATACAGACAATACAGGTGACTTATAAATGCACTTGGTCAGACCTCGAGAGTTTGGTGACTGCAAAGGCAGGTGACGTGCTGGGACACATAATTAAGACGCATACTGATATGATAAAGGAGCAATCATGGATCATGGATATTCAGTCTGAGAGGTCTGGAATGACGTACTGTGAGGCATTGAAAGGATGGGCTACCAAGAAACAAACAGAGCAGTCTGTACTGATGACTGACGTGACACAGCAAAAAGGGGAGAGTATAGAGACGTACTTTGGGAGGTTACAGCTGAAGTGGACAGACATGGGGTACAGTGCAAGAAACGACCTTGATATCAAAATATTGGTGAATGCATTCATTGACGGTATGAATAAGTTTTTACGAGAAGCAGTACAGACAGCCAGACCTGAGTGGAGAAACATGGACCCAACAGACCTTCTGCAAGTAGCTAAGGGGGTTGAACTGACAAAATGCAAGCGACCAGTTATGTATGCTAGAGCACAAGGAAGACAGTGGAAGCAGAGGGGGGGGCACCAGGTGACCGAGCGACCGTACAGTGCTGGAATTGTGGACAGAATGGACATTATGCCAGACAGTGCAAAAACTCCAAAAAGGAGAGTGAGCAGACTGATTTCCCTCCTCCCTTGCCTCTGACCTAGGAAACTGGCAACCCAGTGACAAATGTGTACCCTGTTTTCGTTCCCTCAGGACCTAGTCCCACCTTACTTACGACCATAACCATGCCAGGGGGGAAGGAGGCAGAATTTTTAATTGACACTGGGGCAGCCGGCACTGTGGTACATAAAGACCTGATAAAGCCAGATATGATTACTGACGAGACTGTGGAGTGTGTCGGGGTGGAGGGATTGGTGTCTGAAACTCCCTTGACAAAACAGATGAAGCTGAGATTACAAGATAGCCAGGAAATTCTCACAAAGCTTATTGTTAGTGAAAACACTCCTATGAATTTGCTGGGGGCTGATGTGTTAAGTGCTATCCAGGCTACCATACAATACACCCCAGAAGGTATTACAGTCACAAGTCCCCTCTCTGACAAACACTTGTGCAAGATTGCAGCAATGGTGTACATGTCCAAATCTGCGAGAGTGTCCGATACCAGAACTAGTGAAGACATAGCAATGCAACAAGTTCCAGACATTGTATGGGCAACGGGAAAAACTGATGTTGGTCGGCTTCCTATTCCCCCAGTCATGATAAAATTAAAAGAAGGCTCCACTCCTCCTTGTTTAAAACAGTATCCCTTAAGCCCAGCCAAATCAATGGCCCTGACCAGAGATATAAGAGAATATGTGCAAGCAGGGGCTCTAGTACAAAGGTCCTCCCCCTGTAACACTCCCTTGTATCCAATCAAGAAAAAAGGGCCCAAAGGTTCCCCTGACACGTACAGAATGGTGCATGATTTGAGAGCTGTCAATGCTGTCACTGAGAGTGTAACACCAATTGTTCCAAACCCACATACCTTACTGTCACAAATCCCAGGGACCTCCAAATGTTTTACAGTAATTGATTTGGCAAATGCATTTTTCTCTGTGCCTCTACACCCTGACTGTCAGTATCTTTTTGCCTTCACACATGAGGGGAAACAGTACATGTGGACAGTCCTCCCGCAAGGAGGAATGAATTCACCTACCATTTATTCCACAGCTATGGCAGGAATTCTGGAACAGTGGCAACCGCCTCATCCACAGGTTACGCTATTGCAGTACGTGGATGACCTTTTGCTCTGCTGTCCAGACCAGACGTCCTGCAAGGAAGCCACAATTTCTTTGCTGTGTTTTCTAGCAGAGAATGGTTGCAAAGTTTCACGTGAGAAATTACAGTACTGTAAGCAAAAGGTAACATTTTTGGGTCACTGTATCTCTGAAGGTACAAGACACCTGACTGAGGAGAGAAAACAAGCAGTCCAAAATCTCTCCTTACCCAGGTCCCACCGGCAACTGCGCACCTTTTTGGGCTTAGTGTCATACTGCAGGCCTTGGATAAGGTCTGCCTCGCAAATGATGCAACCCCTCTATGATTGTCTGTCATCTGACCCCTTTGACCTCACTCAGGAAGCTATTGATTCCTTTCATTCCCTTAAACTACTCATTGTATCTGCCCCGGCCCTGGGTATTCCAAATTACGATCAACTATTTTTCTTGTTTTGCACAGAACAGGGAGGGCATGCGACAGCCGTCCTCACACAGCAACATGGTGACAAACAAAGACCAATAGCTTACTACTCAGCGCGATTGGACCCAGTTGTCAGAGGGTCACCCACATGTGTCCGTGCTGTAGCGGCTGCTGCAGTACTGCTAGGGAAAGCTTGCGAGATCACATTGACATTTCCCTTAACAATTTACTCCCCGCATGACATCCATGCTATACTTGTGCAAGTCCAACCGAAACACCTGTCTATGGCCAGACAGCTCAGACTTGAATGTGCCCTTCTGATTCCTGAGTATGTCACCCTCAAGAGGTGTAATGTTCTGAATCCAGCCACCCTTTTGCCAGTAGATTCAGAAAAGGGGGAATTGGTGACAATGGTAGCAAGTGAGGATGAATACTTTGACATGACGCACGAGCATGACTGCATAGAGCTGATGAGTCAGGAGACAGCAGGTTTTCCACATGTCTATGATACGCCTATTACTAATGCAGATTTTGAGTTTTTTGTAGATGGCTCCAGATATCACCTGGATGGGAGATTCTACACTGGATATGCAGTAGTATCCTCACATGAGGTAATCCGAGCTAAACCACTCCCGCCGCACATGTCCGCGCAGGAGGCGGAGCTAACAGCGCTCATTGAGGCGTGTAGAGCGGGGTCAGGTAGGAAAATTAATGTTTATTCAGACTCAAAGTATGGATTTGGGATCTGTCATGATTTTGGCCCTATCTGGAGAAGTAGAGCTTTTCTTACGTCAGCTGGTAAGCCTATTAAAAATGCAGAATTGGTAAAACGGTTAATGGAGGCACGAATGTTACCAGTCCAGGTTGGCATCATTAAGGTGAAAGCACACACAAAAGGTGACTCACTGGAGGTAGCGGGCAATAGAAGGGCGGATGCAGCTGCGAAAGCAGCGGCAAAGAGGCCTAGGGATCAGAGGATAGTGGCAGGGAGCCAGCAAGTCCCAGCCACAGTGAGTCTGGATGTCCTGAAATCCCTCCAGCATCAGGCTGCCCAAACAGAGAAGGAACACTGGGAGAAAATGGGAGCTGGGCTGAACTCGAATGGAGTATGGGAAAGTAAGGATAGGTTGTGTTTACCAAGGTCCCTGTTCCCTATGATGGCACAAGCAACACATGGCCCCACTCACGCCTCAAAAAGTCACATGTGTAACCAGGTGAATGCCTTCTGGATCGCTCCTGGCTTCAGTTACGTAGCCTCCAAACATGTACAATCCTGCATTATCTGCGCACAACACAACCCAGGTAAAACAGTAAAAGTCCCTAAGAAAGCAACACCCAGACCGCTCTATCCGTTTCAACGACTGCAAGTAGACTACATACAACTACCCAAGGTAGGAGTGTATGAATACGTCCTGGTATGTGTAGATCTCTTCTCAGGATGGGTTGAGGCCTATCCAGTAAAATGTGCAAATGCTAAAACAACTGCAGAAAAACTGATGAAGGAACTAGTCTGTCGGTATGGCATCCCAGAAGCCATAGAAAGTGACAGGGGTACACACTTCACTGGAGAAATAATGAGGGACATTATGCAGGCCCTGGGAATAGAGCAGGCATTCCATACCCCTTATCATCCACAGAGCAGTGGAAAAGTAGAGAGATTAAACGGGACACTTAAACTAAAAATTCAAAAGGCCATGGCAGAGACAGGAAAGAATTGGGTAGAGTGCTTATCCCTGGCACTCTTTTCAGTCAGACACACTCCAAATAGAAAGACAGGCTTGTCTCCTTTTGAAGTCCTTTTTGGTAGTGCCCCAAAAACAGGTCTCTACTTTCCACAAGTGTTACAGATGCAGCACGGCACTATGACAGCCTACGTCCAGGCCTTACAGGAAAGACTTAATGTGGTGCATAAACATGTCTTTTCATCCATTCCAGATCCCAATGCAAGTGCAGATGTGCATCAGCTGAATCCAGGTGATTGGGTGGTCGTGCGCAGACACGTGAGAAGGAGCCTAGATCCACGCTTTGATGGCCCATTCCAAGTCCAGCTGACCACATCCACCTCAGTGAAACTTGAGGGAAAACCCACCTGGATCCACGCCAGTCACTGTAAAAAGGTCACTCCACCGGCAGAATGACAGTTTTGCTAATTATCCTGCTAGGTGTAGCAGGGTTGCTGCGCCAAACAAAGACACTGAGCGAACTTTTAACTACGGACTGGGATAATGAACTCATTCGCCACCATATTTCTCTTACTGAGGACATGGAAGGAGAAAAGCCAAAAGACTGTTGGATCTGCACACACAGTCCTATTTCTTCAAAGACTATGCCTTATTTAGCCTTACCTCTGGAACCACAGGAGGTGTTGGTACCAGACTATATACACAATGAAACCTGGACTGAATCTAGATTTTTGGGAGAAGATGTACCTCGTGATGTATCTGCTACATTGACTATAGTTGGATGGGTCACTAAACCCTGGTTCCAGCTAAATATCACACGACCCGATGGATACTCGTGGTGGATGGAATACGATTCAGACAAGGGCATAATTGCCAAAATAAAGACTAAGATTCCTCATTTGGGCCCCATTCCTCATGATGGATTATGGTTCAGTCTTCAATACAATGGTGTTGGAAATTGTGGAAAAGACAATAACTGTTTCTATATACATACACATGACTTAACCAAGGACAATGAGACAGTATATCAGAAGGGTATTGAGGGCTGTACATCATCATTTATTAGACGGACTTTTAGGAGGGAGCGGGGTAGCTGTATCTCGGGTATGACCGGAAAACAAATGAACAATACATGGTGTGCTCATAAAGTCATGAAGGGGCTTCTGAATCTGCTTTATTGTGTACAAAGTCAAACTCACTTTTGTATTTTCCTAGAGGGAGTGTTTTTGGTTTGTGGGAATCGTGCTCACAAGTGGGTGAGCCCTGACATGAGAGGGGTCTGCACACTTGCCAGACTAACACCTGCCACTTTCATAGTTCCTCATAGTGAAGTAGATGTAGCAGCTGTCCCAATTCATACCTTGTATAAACGAGCAGCAGATAATAAGCCCCGGCCAAATGGATACCTCATGTAGTAGAAATGGGAAAAGCAAATAAGGTATTTAGTGCTATTTTCATACACCCTTTCTTAATGCAAATGTGGGACAAGCTAGTAGAGTCCACTGACTACCTGGATGATCAAATTTTTCGGGTTCTTGAGATTCTAAATGCTACCAATGCTATACAAAAACAATTAATTGTAGTCACTAACCAGCATACTATAGTGCTAGACTTTGTGACAGCAAAAGACGGCGGAATGTGTCAAATAATTGGTCCTGCCTGTTGCCATTACATTGACCCTGCAGGCAACCTCCAGGTTAGAGCAGATATACAGAAAACAAGTGAACTTAGGGATAAATGGTTAAAAGAGCACGATGCCAACAAGGACTCCTGGTGGGGAAATACATTTTCTTTTATGAATCCAGCCAATTGGTTTAAGGGCATAGCAGGTTGGGTTTCTGGCATTATACAAACCTGTATGCAAATATTGTTGTTCTGTCTACTGCTTTATATAGCTGTAAAAGCATTGATATATGCATTACCTAAACTAATGAATAATGTATGTTCTAAGAGTCCCAGCATTGAACCCTCTGTAGTTTACTACGGACCCCAAATGGCCTCTGCTGACCGGGAGTAGGTGTCCACACTGAGGGTGGATGGGTGAAGTGGTAGGAAGACCCCTCATGGGTACTAGGCCCATGAGCCAGCAGCTCCTGTTTTGACGCCTACTGACCGTGTAGTGAAGGTTATACCATTTACAAAAGGGGGAAATTGATATAGAAGGGTTAATAGTTTCTCTATTTCTTCATTAAAGATTTATTGTTATTAGTAAGTATATCTGATGGTAGTTCATAGTCATGGAGCCTACGGAATAAGAGACCGGCTCAAGGATTATTATGGTCTCTAAATGTTCTTCTTATCTTCTTCTTATCTCATATGCATGACACTACATTTTTGTTTTGCTAAAACTTAAAGGTCATATGAGCAACTGGTAAAGTTCAGCTAGAAGTTTTTTTCTCTTTCTTTTGCAATATCACATTGATCTGTAAATGGTATAAATAAACTGTACTTTCATTAAATAAACAGAAGAAATTGATCATGCTCACATGGATGCTGGTCTTTTCTCTCCGAGCGCTCGATCTTGATTAGGTCTGAAGAGGCCTAATTCAGAGGACCTCACTGGTGATCCCATAAGCTGACTTGTGACAAAACAGAACAGCTACAACAGTGGAAAACAGAGCCAGCGACCCCTCCTCCACAAATGTATTCACCGATCTCTGCATCCTGAGGATGAAGATAGTTGTTGCATCAAAAAGTGAGCAGCGGTGGACGGGCTGCAGGGTAGGTCACGGACTACTGAGTTTAGCCATTGGACTGTCTTGGTCTTCAGGCCGGACTGGAACAGCCATAGGGCTGGATGTGGCCCATGGGCCACACTTTGCACAGCTCTTTTAGAGGCATCCCAGATTTGTAAAAAAGACAGAAAGTGGGTAATTCAATAACTAAATACCTTTTGCTCTAATGACACATCCCATACTCCTCCAGCTCTAGTGGTCCTGCTGGCTTTTATTGAAGGAAACCTGTGCAAAATCTTCCCCCCACCCACCCAAGCAGCTCTACTACATAATTCTCCTGCATTTTCCAAAGATGTGTAATTTTGGTAAAATTAAATCTATCCGGTCAAGAGGGGGAAGAGGCTGCTAAGTCAAGCCAATCTGTGCAAATCATATTCCTGCCCTTTATGACTTGATTACCATCCCTGAGGATCCTGAGGACAGGGCTTGTGATGATGTTCCCTGTTTTAATTAGCAGTTGCTATGTCCGCTGTAGTTAGGGTACCATTCATCAACTAATAAAAAGACTTTTGCTACAATGCTTTGCTGCGTTACATTTTCCTAATGTAGACAGAGTATATAAACTTAAAATACAATAGAGATCCATCAGGGCAGAAACATAATCTCAAATAGAGAGAAAGAGGAACCACGGAAAAACCATCCAAGATGAACCGTGGAAATGGGTGCAAACCACATAAATCAGTTCAAAAACAGGACAAAGTGGATAATATGCAAAATATTACGTGTATTTATTAAATAGTTAAATAGTTTAAATACAAAAAAGTACCGTGGAGAAGGTAAAAAAGCATGAAAATTTGCTGGCACAGTAAAGTTTACAAAGATTACTGTTTGTACATGGTAACATACATAGAAGGCTGCACAAGTAGATAAAGTGACAAAGAGCAATACGAACATCAGTAAATAGTCAGCACAAAAACATACCCAGTACAGCCTAATTGCCAGAGAGTGACAACATAAAGTGCCAGCAGTGCAGAGGACAGAGGTCTGGAGACCCCCTAGGAAGGGTAACGCGCGTTTCGCGTATACAAGGTAACACGCTTCATCAGACCGCGAGGGGTAAAGATTCCTCCGTTACCGCAACTTATAAATGGGCCAGGTGATCAGTCACATGATATTCCCCAGCAAATGGATGGTGAGAGTAACGGCGCATGCGCAGTTGGCGCAGGCGGCCGGGAGAGCGCGCACGGCATCAGGCAGAGCGCGCACGAGAGGGGGCATAGCTCCCAGTCATGCACGCCGTTACCTTGGAAACGCCGCCGAGCAGGCCAGGACGCTAAGCACAGGCTGCGCATGCGCACAGCACACCATACATGTCGGAAAGGTATAACCTAGAGATATGTGCTGTACATATTACTAATTTAGAGGCAACTGGACTTAAACACTAAGCCATATAAGGGTATTAAAACCATAATCATATAAAAAGGTAAGGAATTTGTGAATCCAGTAATAGGCATCATGATGAATATCCGTGGCAAATATATTCAGAGTCCAAGGTGTTCAGAAATGTTGCTTTCAGGCCGACAATGATGGCTGCATACCGGTCTTCTCACACTCCCAGTACTATTCAAGCTATCCCGGTTGGTCAGTTTCTCAGGATTAAGCGGATTTGCTTGACTCCTGAGAACTTCCAGGCCCAGGCTGATGATCTTACCTCTAGATTGGTTGCTAGGGGCTATAGTCACCGTTCCATCAAGAAGGGTTACAATCGGGCTCGGGGTACCCAGAGACGGGAGCTCCTGCAGCCTTCTGGTCGAGGGGATGGGTGATTTGGAGAGGTTCAATTCATTTCTACATATAACCTCGAATGGCAAACTATGCGTAATATTCTTAATAAATATTGGCCAATCCTGAAGAGCAACCCTACCTTGAATTCCCATCTGTCCAATCATCCACTTAGGACGGCACGACGTTCCAAAAATTTAAAGGACTATCTTGTGCGTAGTCATTATGTTCCAGCTATGTCCCATCCTTTTGGTCAAATTGCCTTGCATGCACCAATGGCTCTCGCAGTAAGACCTTCACAACTGTGGATGGCAGCCGCACTTTTGACATCAGGTGCTATATTTCTTGTGCGACCTCTAATGTGGTTTATTATGCCACCTGCGGCTGTCCCAGGGTATATATAGGTTTGACTTCACGGGAACTTTGAGTTAGGGTCCGTGAACATGTGAGAGACATTGGTGCGGCCAAGGCGGTGGTGGACATTGCTACCCTTAAAACCTTACCCCGACATTTCGTAGCCATCATGACTGTAATAGTAAGTCCCTCAAGATTAAGGGGATAGACGTAATTCATGTCGGTAGTAGAGGTGGCAATATTAGAAAAATTCTTGCTCAGAAAGAAACCAAATGGATTACTATTTTGGGCTCTATGACCCCAGCTGGCTTGAATGAGTCCCTTGGCTTCGCCCCTTTCCTGTAGATTGTCCCTCTCCCCCCCCCCCTCTTTTTGGTACGCGTGCCTTTCCTTTACTTTTATTAATATTTTTTTGGACTGGCATGTGTCCCAAAATTTCATGTTTTAAATTGTTCTTAATTTTTTCATATTTTCCTTTTTTTTATAGCCTTTTTCCTCCGTTTTTTTGACCGGTATGCAGCCATCATTGTCGGCCTGGAAGCAACATTTCTGAACACCTTGGACTCTGAATATATTTGCCACGGATATTTATCATGATGCCTATTACTGGATTCACAAATTCCTTACCTTTTTATATGATTATGATTTTAATACCCTTATATGGCTTAGTGTTTACGTCCAGTTGCCTCTAAATTAGTAATATGTACAGCACATATCTCTAGGTTATACCTTTCCGACATGTATGGTGTGCTGTGCGCATGCCCAGCCTGTGCTTGGCGTCCTGGCCTGCTCGGCGACGTCTCCAAGGCAACGGCGTGCATGACTGGGAGCTATGCCCCCTCTCGTGCACGCTCTGCCTGACGCCGTGCGCGCTCTCCCGGCCACCCGCGCTGACTGCGCATGCGCCGTTACTCTCACCATCCATTTGCTGGGGAATATCAAGTGACTGATCACCTGGCCCATTTATAAGTTCCGGTAACAGAGGAATCTTTACCCCTCACGGTCTGATGAAGCGTGTTACCTTGTATACGCGAAATGCGCGTTACCCTTCCTAGGGGGGTCTCCAGACCTCTGTCCTCTGCACTGCTGGCACTTTATGTTGTCACTCTCTGGTAATTAGGCTGTACTGAGTATGTTTTTGTGCTGACTATTTACTGATGTTCGTATTGCTCTTTGTCACTTTATCTACTTGTGCAGCCTTCTATGTATGTTATCATGTACAAACAGTAATCTTTGTAAACTTTACTGTGCCAGCAAATTTTCATACTTTTTTACCTTCTCCACGGTACTTTTTTGTATTTAAACTATTTAACTATTTAATAAATACACGTAATATTTTGCATATTATCCACTTTGTCCTCCTGGTTTTGAAGAGTATATAAACTGCATACATTACTCTTTTCACAATTGTTTATTTAAAGTAATTCAGTGTTCTTTTTAATGGCAGCAGCGCATCGTATGCGTTCATCAGCCCTGTAATTAATGCTTTTTTTTTTTAAACCATAACAATTGATATATAGATACATAGATTTATTTATATGGAACAGTAATGGAAAATCTCCCAAGGATATTCTCTGTTTAGATATCTGAAATACATTTTTTTGGGAAGCAGCCATATAATGGAAAGGACACAGAGCAACCCCACTTGCATCTCTTTAAATGAATAGGTTAATGAGCCGTCTCTATTCTGCACTGAAAAGATAATCTGCCCATTTCTTTTGTTAGCATTGTATCTTGCAATTAGTCTGTCATTATGTGTAAATGATCTAAAATAATCAGTGTTTATCCTTTATTTCTCCTTTTTAGTTGGCTAGGCTGGATTTCTGTCTATCTATCTGTATGTCCATCTGTCCCTTTTTAGACATACAAGTGCATCTCAATAAATTAGAATCTTCTCAAAAAATTTAATATATTTCACCAATTCTATACAAAAAGGGAAACACATATATTATATAGAGTAATTACACACAGAGTGATCTATTTCAAGTGTTTATTTCTGTTAATGTTGATGACTATGGCTTACAGCCAATGAAAACCCAAAAGTCATTATCTCAAAAAATTAGAATAATTACTACAAAACACCTGCAAAGGCTTGCTAAGCTTTTAAAATGGTCTCTCGGTCTGGTTCAGTAGGCTACACAATCATGGGGAAGACTGCTGCTGACTTGACAGATGTTCAGAAGGCAGTCATTGACACACTCCCAAAGGAGGGTAAGCCACAAAAGGTCATTGCTAAAGAAGCTGGTTGTTCACAGAGTGCTGTATCCAAGCATATTAATGGAAGGTTGAGAGGACGGAAAGAGTGTGGTAGAAAAAAGTGCACAAGATAACCGCAGTCTTGATAGAATTGCTAAGGATAGGCCATTTAAAAGTTGGCGGGAGATTCACAAGGAGTGGATTGCTGCTGGAGTCAGTGCTTCAAGAGCCACCACACACACATATATCCAGGACATGGGCTACAACTGTTGCATTCCTTGTTGCAGTAATTCATGCAAAAGGAGCCCCGACCAAGTATTGAGTACATTTACTGTACATACTTTTCAGTAGGCGCCAACATTTCTGAGTTAAAAATAATTTTTTCAGTTGGTCTTATATAATATTCTAATTTTCTGAGATAATGACTTTTGGGTTTTGATTGGCTGTAAGCTATAATCATCAAGATTAACAGAAATAAACACTTAAAATAGATCACTCTGTAATGACTCTATGTAATATGTTTCCCTTTTTGTATCGAATTACTGAAATAAATTAACTTTTTGAGGATATTCTACATTATTGAGATGCACTTGTATATCATCCAGCATGTGTCAGCACACTGCAATTAGTGAATACTTGATTTCCACTATTGCTATACGCATAAAAAATTTGAGGTACTTGGTTAACTTTTTTTATCAACCTTCTCCACAAATGAGAAGATGACCTTATTAGCTGCTCCCTAACTCTACTCAATCATCGCTCCATTTGCCTATCTATGCCTCAAATAAACATGGTAATCAATGAAATCCAGATGAGATTGAAATAAAACCTGTTTCGGCAGATAGGAGTGCATGTCAATGGGGGTGGACAGAATCTTCAATACACCATGCAGAAAAATATAAGACAAAGCCAACACACCTATTGCATCAAATTAATGTGCAAGTACACGTATGCTATGGCCAATTTACAGACATATATACATACAATATGGCCCAGCTGGTCTTGACGAGAGGGCAGGGAGGAGTGTGAGGTGGCTGATTCGTTAAGAGGTTTACGCTTCTTAATGTTACGGGCAAGGCACAAAGTGGTGTGCACCTACATTTGTAACTCCAGAGAATGGAATAAGATTTATGATGTAAGATTTAGGATTAAGTATATCATGAATTTGATGAGCAGGGATCACCATACAGATGTGCAGGAATAGTGTCTGAGCTCCTGAACCCTTCAATGGCAACAGATATGAGCAAAGATATCTCTGTAAGATATATTTATATTTCTACAATTATATTTATGTATATTTGTTTTAGAGGGAGTCTATTACCAGTTTATTTCTACAGATGTATTGTAACAGAAGAAGTTTTTTTGTCTATTATAAAATATTACAACGCGTTTCGAGATCACCGAAACGCATTGTAATATTTTATAATAGCCAAATGAAACGTCTTCTGTTACAATAGATCTGGAGATCAGCGTCATCTTTTTGGATTTGAAGGATTTTCAAGCACTTCAATTTACTAGTTTCCTGTGATCCTCGGCTGGAGGTGATTCACAGTGCATCAAATCCTGGTGAGCAGCAGATCAGGACGGAGCTTGTGGAGGTTGATCTGAAAGGATCTATGAATTTGATCCAACTTGCAAAAGGTGAGTGCGATTCATGCACATCTTTTAACCAATATATCTGGATTTGAACTATTACATTTAGAATGGTGACGTTTATATCCCTTTTTATCTCTAACCCCTCAAGGTTTACCTTCATATCAGGCTTTCTTTATGTCATCTAAGAGCAGTATAATGTAGGAAAAGAGGTGCTGATTCCAACAATGTATCACTTAATTTACTGGGTGAAGTAGTTGGGCCACAAGCAGAGTTATTAGATGTAGCTTGGAGCAAAGAAAGCTATCCCTGCCTACACTGCATCTTTCTATGTACGGTATAGACCAAAAGTTTTGGACACACCTTCTCATTCAAAGAGTTTTCTTTATTTTCATGACTCTGAATATTGTAGATTCACATTGAAGGCATCAAAACTATGAATTAACACATGAATGAAATACTTAACAAAAAAGTGTGAAACCACTGAAAATATGTCTTGTATTCTAGGTTCTTCAAAGTAGCCACCTTTTGCTTTGATTACTGCTTTGCACATTCTTGGCATTCTCTTGATGAGCTTCAAGAGGTAGTCACCGGAAATGGTTTTCACTTCACAGGTGTGCCCTGTCAGGTTTAATAAGTGGGAATTCTTGTCTTATAAATGGGGTTGGGACCATCAGTTGTGTTGTGCAGAAGTCTTGTGGATACACAGCTGATAGTCCTACTGAATAGACTGTTAGAATTTGTATTATGGCAAGGAAAAAACAGCTAAGTAAAGAAAACAACAGGACACATTACCCTTTTGTTCGAATCATTCCCTCTATCCTGTGTGTGTGTGTGTGTGTGTGTGTGTGTATGTATGTATGTATACTGGCCTATTTACTACCTCAATTCATTAGAAGCACTGTGCACTTTACATCAGCTGCTGTTAGTCCATTGGGTGATATTTATTGGATTATCATTTGTTTGCACTTTTGATATCTTAATGTTTTTTCAATATGGGATTTTAGGAATGAATTTAATCAGGGCCGGATTAAGGTTGGTGGGGGCCCCTGGGCAGAAAATCTGGTGGGGGCCCCATAACGTTAACATTTTTAGTCATAACAGTAGAGTGCGAATGTAGCATTTAGATATAAATCCAATGAGCTTGGATCTTATCCTGTTCTGCCACATTCAGATTTACAGCACTACAATACAGACACAGTCCAGGATCACTCACAGCCGTCACTTATACTCAGAAAGTAAAGTTACTCACATTTTTTTATTGATCCCAAATGTTAAGACAGCCAAGGAATAGTAAAAATAAAGAAAGGGAAAGTTCTCACTGGCAGCAATGGTTGCTGAAAATCACAATGTGCTCTCTATTGTATTGTCTCCGGAGTAGTACATAGCAGCTGATGTCTGTACACGGTATGCCATACACTGTATCAGAGGTGGATCTAGGTTTTCCTGTCCATGGAGTAGGAGGTCAGTTTGGCGCCCCCTTCTATACACGGCTTATGCGGTTTGAGTAGTTGTCATGTGACCGCTCATACGCCATTTTCACACGTGCCGATGAGCTGCTCTTCCTAATTCTCTCAATGTTCAGTGAAATACTACAGCCCATAAAGAGAAGCAGGAAGAGAAGCTAATTGTGATTCAAAGTATTAAAATGACCTGCAAGTGGTCATGTGATCACTTCTGGAATTAGCAAGCAGAGCTAAATCCTTACATTGAGTATATTACAGGTTGTTTGATTGGGCATGCTACGGGGCTTACTTTTATTATTAAAGGGGTTGTCCAGGTCGACAAGGGAAATTTGTAGTTATCCTATATGACTGCAGACTTCTGAATTCTCACAGCTTGCGGACTGCACACTGTCATGATTTTCCCGTGCCATGAGCAAGTAGTCATGGCACTGCAAGTATGCGATTTGCTTACTTCCGGCCACATTCAAATTAGGACGTCTGCAGCCTCACTCAATAGTTACATGCCCTCAAGCTCTCACTGCTGGCATCGGAGAGTCCTGACAGTGTGCAGTGTGCACACTGAGGATTCAGAAGTCTGCAGTCACATAGAAACTTTCATCACAAACCTGGACAACACCTTTAATGCTACTAACATAATGTAGAAACCCTTGCGGTCATGTAATTTTACAAATTATGGCTTGCTACGTGTGTACAGGATCAGAATCAGTAAAATGTACATAAATACACTGTGTGCAGAATTATTAGGCAAATGAGTATTTTGCTCCCATGATGCTTGTTATACATGTCGTCCTACTCCAGGCTGTATAGGCTGAGAGCCAACTACCAATTAAGTAAGTCAGGTGATGTGCATCTCTGTAATGAGGAGGGGTGCGGTGTAATGACATCAACACCCTATATAAGGTGTGTTTAATTATTAGGCAACTTCTATTCCTTTGGTAAAATGGGTCAGAAGAGAGATGTGACGGGCTCTGAAAAGTCCATATTGTGCGATGTCTTGCAGAGGGATGCAGCAGTCTTGAAATTGCCAAACTTTTGAAGCGTGATCACCGAACAATCAAGCGTTTCATGGCAAATAGCCAACAGGGTCGCAAGAAGCAAAATAGGCACAAAATAACTCCCTATGAATTGAGGAAAATCCAGCGTGAAGCTGCCAAGATGCCATTTGCCACCAGTTTGGCCATATTTCAGAGCTGCAACGTTACTGGAGTATCAAAAAGCACAAGGTATGCCGTACTCAGGGACATGGCCAAGGTAAAGAAGGTTGAAAACCACCACCTCTGACCAAGAAACAGAAGATAAAACGTCAAGACTGGGCCAAGAAATATCTGAAGACTGATTTAGCAAAGGGTTTATGGACTGATGAAATGAGAGTGACTCTTGATGGGCAGATGGATGGGCCAGAGGCTGGATCAGTAAAGGGCAGAGAGCTCCACTCCGACTCAGACGCCAGCAAGGTGGAGGTGGGCACTGGTATGGGCTGGTATCATCAAAGATGAACTTGTAGGACCTTTCGTGTTGAGGATGGAGTGAAGCTCAACTCCCAGACCTACTGCCAGCTTCTGGAAGACAACTTCTTCACGCAGTGGTACAGGAAGAAGTCGGTATCGTTCAAGAAAAACATTATTTTCATGCGGGACAATGCTCCATCACATGCATCCAACTACTCCACAGCATGGCTGGCCAGTAAAGGTCTAAAAGATGAAAAATAATGACATGGCCCCCTTGTTCACCTGATCTGAACCCCATAGAGAACCTGTGGTCCCTCATAAAATGTGAGCTCTACAGGGAGAGAAAACAGTCCACCTCTGGGAGCAGTGTCTGGAGGCTGTGGTGGCTGCTGCACACAATGTTGAGCGTAAACAGATCAAGCAATGACAGAATCTATGGATGGTCGGCTGCTGAGTGTCATCATAAAGAAAGGGGGTGATATTGGGCACTCATTTTTGGGGGTTTTGTTTTTGCATGTCAGAAATGTTTATTTCTAAATTTTGTGCAGTTATATTGGTTTACCTGGTGACAATAAACAAGTGAGATGGGAATAGATTTGGTTTTTATTAAGTTGCCTAATAATTCTGCACAGTAATAGTTACCTGCACAAACAGATGTCCTCCTAAGATAGCCAAATCTAAAAAAACCCACTCCAACTTCCAAAAATATTAAGCTTTGACATTCATGAGTCTTTTGGGTTGATTGAGAACTGTTGATCAATAATAAAAAAAATCCTCTAAAATACAAGTTGCCTAATAATTCTGCACACAGTGTACAGCACCAGAACCAAAAGCAATACCAAAATACATCACTAGCACCCAGTGGCGTAACTAGAGTTTGATGGGCCCCGATGCAAAGTTCAGATCTGGGCCCCCCTCCACATACACCGACACTTGGGGTACAGGATAATGACACTGATACTTGGCTCTTACCCTCAGCACCCAGATTTCCCATGATCTGAAATCCCTCTATCAGCACCCAGCTTTCTTATGTTCTGATATCCATCTTGTCCTCGGCACCCAGCTTCCCCATGCTTTGCTATACATCTTTCCCTCAGCACTCAGCTTTCCTATATCAGAGCATGAGAAAGCTGGGTGCTGAGAGAAGATGTATAGCAGAGCATGGGAAAGCTGGGTGCTGAGGGAAAGAGCCTTTTTCCCCTCAGCACAAAATGTTCCCATCCCCTGATTGTATCTTTGTCCCCCCTCGTATATAGTTCTCCAAACACAATAATGGCCCCCACATAGCCTTCCATATAGTGTAAAGGGTCCCACATAACCCTTCATATATTAGAATGCAGCTCCATAGTCCTCCATGTATTATAATGCATTTCCCATAGTTCTCCATGTATTATAATTCACCCCATAGTACATAATATATAATACTGCCCCACATAGTCCTCCATATATTATACTGCACCCCCATAGTTCTCCATATAGTATAATGCACCCCCATAATCCTCCATGTATAATATGCACCCAGCCCTCCATGTATAATAATGCAGCCAGCCTCCCCAGTCCCTTCAATTATTATAATTAATTTCTCATAGTTCTCCATATATTATACTACACCACATAGTCCTCCATATATAATATGCACCCAGCCCTCCATGTATAATAATGCAGCCAGCCTCCCCAGTCCTCCATGTATAATAATGCAGCTAGCCTCTCCAGGCCTCCATGTATAATAATGCAGCCAGCCTCTCCATGCCTCTATGTATAATAATGCAGCCAGCCTCCCCAGGCCTCCATGTATAATAATGCAGCCAGCCTCCCCAGGCCTCCATGTATAATAATGCAGCCAGCCTCCCTAGGCCACCAAGTATAATAATGCAGCCAGTCTCCCCAGGCCTCCAAGTATAATAATGCAGCCAGCCTCCCCAGGCCTCCATGTATAATAATGCAGCCTGCCTCCATGTATAATATAGCAGCAAGCCTCCATGTATAATAATGCAGCCTCTCCAGGCCTCCATGTATAATAATGCAGCCTCTCCAGGCCTCCATGTATAATAATGCAGCCTCTCCAGTCCTCCATGTATAATAATGCAGCCTCTCCAGACCTCCATGTATAATAATGCAGCCTCCAAAGGCCTCCATGTATAATAATGCAGCCAGCCTCCCCAGTCCTCCATGTATAATAATGCAGCCAGCCTCTCCAGGCCTCCATGTATAATAATGCAGCCAGCCTCTCCATGCCTCTATGTATAATAATGCAGCCAGCCTCCCCAGGCCTCCATGTATAATAATGCAGCCAGCCTCCCCAGGCCTCCATGTATAATAATGCAGCCAGCCTCCCTAGGCCACCAAGTATAATAATGCAGCCAGTCTCCCCAGGCCTCCAAGTATAATAATGCAGCCAGCCTCCCCAGGCCTCCATGTATAATAATGCAGCCTGCCTCCATGTATAATATAGCAGCAAGCCTCCATGTATAATAATGCAGCCTCTCCAGGCCTCCATGTATAATAATGCAGCCTCTCCAGTCCTCCATGTATAATAATGCAGCCTCTCCAGACCTCCATGTATAATAATGCAGCCTCCAAAGGCCTCCATGTATAATAATGCAGCCTCCAAAGGCCTCCATGTATAATAATGCAGCCTCCCAAGGCCTCCATGTATAATAATGCAGCCTCCCCAGGCCTCCATGTATAATAATGCAGCCTCCCCAGGCCTGCATGTATAATAATGCAGCCTCCATGTAAAATAATGCAGCCTCCCCAAGCCTCTGACCACCGTGTACCCTCTCTCTTCACGTCTCCTCGTTCCCCCGCCGCTGCTCGTCCTCGCCGCTGCTCTGTCCTCGCCGCTGTTCGTTCCCCCGCCGCTGCTCGTCCTCCCCGCTGCTCTGTCCTCGCCGCTCTCCTCGTTCCCCCGCCGCCGCTCGTCCTCCCCGCTGCTCGTTCTCCCGGTGTTGCGGTTGGCGTCCTCCCGTCCTGCACTCTGTGCATTTAGCACAACAGTCGCACGGGAGTGACGTCACGGCGCAGGTACAGGGTTAGAATGATGATGCATAGCGCGGCAGCGCTATGCTTCATCATTACTGTGCGCGGTGATGGGGGAGCCGCTGCAGCCGCTGACACCAGGCAGGGAGCTCCGGTTCTGCGGCTGACACCAGGCAGGGGGTCCCGATGCCGCGGCTGACACCAGGCAGGGGGGCCCGGTGTCGTCGGCGGCACCGGTTCAAATAGCAGCCGCGTGGTCTGCGGCAGAACAGCGCAGCTCCTCTCTCACTGACAGGAGCTGGCTGCTGATCTGCCTGGCGGGCGCCGGGCCCCTAACCTCCCGGGCCCGGTCATAATGACGACCGCGGTAGTTACGCCCCTGCTAGCACCCTCATCAGTAAACGAATATATCACCAGAACCACCAATACATGACTACAGTACCAAATTTACTACAACAATATATTGTAATGTCACATCCCCATATACATTTGTATCACATGAATTAACAACTCCCAGTATGTCCTTAACAATTGTAAGAAGATGCTGGGAGTTATCAGTATTTATGAAGCATTGAGTATCACAAACATACATTTACATCCAGGTACCTTGTAGGTGACATCTTCTCTGATCGGAGTCATCTTATTCTTTCTTCTCCATCTTGTCCAGACGTCATGATGACTTTTCACATCCACAGCTCCTCTCTGCAGACCTCCCGGGCCTTCTGCAGCACATCTCAACATTATGCCCTTATAAATAAATAGCAGAATGATTATAATGCTCCTAAATATAAATATATGACCTACGCTGTGCGCCTGAATAAATAATTGCCACTCACTGTGCTCCCTGCATAAAATGACCCACACAATGTCCCTCTTATGGTACATGGCCTCTTCTTTCAGTTCTGGGCCCCCTCGTCACACCGTCCTGTACATTGTGTCCCCACTATACTTCCAAATGTCTATACTGTGCCCCCTCCTCACACACCCCCTCCTGAGCTGTACCCTCACAATGTCCCCATGCTATCCCCTCTCTATACTGCCCTCACCCTCAGTATCAAAATCACTATAGTGCAACTCAATCTCACATTCCCCCTCCTCAGCATACTGTGCCCTCCATACTGTGCCCTCACACTGCCCACCATGCTGCCCCTTCTCTATACTGCCTACCTCCTTCACTATACAGTCACTATACTGCACCTCAGTCTCACATTCCCCCTCCTCAGCATACTGTGCCCTCCATACTGTGCCCTCACACTGGCCACCATGCTGCCCCTCCTCTATACTGCTTATCCCCCCCCCACTACCCACTCTCTATACTATGCCCCTCACACTTTTCTCCACCAATACTCTCAACTTACAATATTCTCCCACCATACTGCTGCCTCACTTTTTAATGGTGCCCCCCTGATTACTGTGCAGGGGCAAATATGACGCATGCCCCCCAAAGGTACGCTCCTGTACAGTGTACAGGAGAATACATGACTGGTACACAATATACTGTGATACAGACACCAGATGTTATACAATATACACATTATTATATACCATCTGATGTGTGTACACAGTATATCACACTACTCTGTACACTGGATGTGGTATATCACGTACACAGATATACAATGCCCTGCACTGATCACACCTGGGCCTACAGGACAGGATGTAACATATTCTATATGTAATATGGGCCATATAGTGTAATGTGTGCTGCAGGCTCAGATGTGACCAGTGCAGGATCTGGGTAGTGATGTCTCTGCTGGAGATCAGTGTGAGTTATTGCAGGGGAGGGATGAGGCTGCAGCCGATGACCCGGCACTGACAGCCCGACCTGATCTGCAGCAGCTCACACTCCTGCAATAACTCACACTGATCCCAAGCAGAGTGGCCGCTGACACTATGGAACCGGTCTGGAGTTATCAGCGGCGTCTGCTCCCTCCTCACTGCAGTCTCCTGCCCGGCCGGCACCATGATTAATGACCTCATACTTACGGGATCCACTGAGACCTCCGGTCCTCCCACAAGCTCCTCTACGGCAGGAAGAAACAGCAGCGCGGTGACGTCATCCTGGCAGACGCAGCCCACACAGCGTGCAGTGGGCGTGTCTGCAGCACAGTGATGGCCGGGATTGAAATACCTTAAAGGTACAGTGCGGTCTTGAACCACTGCGGCATTAATAAAATGGCGGACACACAGATGGTGGTGGGGGCCCCCTCAGAGGCTCTTGTGGTGGGGGCCCCTGGGCTGAAGCCCCGTCTGCCCCGCCTATAATCCGGCCCTGAATTTAATAAATCAATTGTTTTTAAAGGTTTTTTTGATCACGTGTATGAATTTTGAAAAAAAAAGGCAGCAGTTGAATTGCACTTTTCTCAGCATTTTCTTGCGTTCTCATTTTCAGCATCTATAGGCCGCTTTACACGCTACGACATCGCTAAAGCGATGTCGTTGGGGTCACGGAATTTGTGACGCACATCGGGCCGCGTTAGCGATGTTGACGCGTGTGACACCTATTAGCGATTTTGAATCGTTGCAAAAACATTCAAAATCACTAATCGGTGACATTTCCCCCTAAGCTCAATTGTTGTTGCTGCTGCAGTAACGATGTTGTTCGTCGTTCCTGCGGCAGCACACATCGCTATGTGTGACACCGCAGGAACGAGCAACCTCCCCTTACCTGCGGCCGCCCACAATGAGGAAGGAAGGAGGTGGGCGGGATGTTCGTCCCGCTCATCTCCGTCCCCACGCTTCTTTTGGGCGGTCGCTTAGTGACGTCGCTGTGACGCCGAACTTAGAAAGGAGGCGGTTCGCCGGTCACAGCGACGTCGCTAGGCAGGTAAGTAGTGTGACGGTTCCGCGCGATGTTGTGCGTCATGGGCAACGATTTGCCCATGTCGCACAACCGATGGGTGCGGGTACGCACGCTAGCGATATCGGTAACGATATAGCAGCGTGTAAAGCGGCCTTTAGGCTCAGTGATGGCTTAGTTTTTGCTTCTTGAGCTAACATTTTTAGTTATACCATGTTTGGGTAGATGCGATGTTTTGATCACTTGTTACTGTATTTTAATGCAATGTTGTGGCGACCAAATAAACGTAATTCTGGTCTTTTGTTTTTTTTTCTCGCTTTGCCCTTTGCCAATCAAATTAATTGATGTTATATTTTAATAGATCGGGCATTTCAGAACGTGGCGATACCAAATATGTGTATTTTCTTTTTAGTTGTTTTATTTTCAATGGGTAAAAAAGGGGGTGATTTGAACTTTTAGAAGTTTTTTCAGATTTTTAATAACTTTTTTTTCTCATTTTTTATTCATTTTACTAGTCCCCTTAGTAGACTTTATGCCTGCACTGACTAATTGCTTCTACTGATCAGAGAGGGGCTTCAGCATATCTCTGACAGCAGAAATGCAGATGTCCTGTGAATGCAGTTCAAATTTGGAGAGAAAAAGGTTAATAGACCGCGCTGCTGTAGAAAAGAGGATCCATGTAGAAGGAATGATTTTAATTGTCTACGCGTTTCAAAACCTTATGGCTTCTTCCTCAGGACAAATCATATACCTATACAGTGGAACCTTGGATTACGAGCATAATTGGTTCCAGGAGTGTGCTCTTAAACCAAGTTACTCTTATATCAAAGCGAATTTTCCCATAGGAAATAATTGAAACACAGACAATTCGTTCCACAGCCCAAAAATATTTACTGTATTTATACAAACTTATTACAGTAATACAAAATAATGTACTGTATTCATATAAAATTATTACAGTACACTAATACAAAATACTGTACAATAGAGTAAAAAACATATAAAGCAAATTAAGCTGCACTTTAGCTTACAATAAAATTGTTGGGGTGCGAGAGGTACAGTATAAGCAATGTGCTATACTGGTTAGCCAAAAGAAAGTCCAATACTGTATCCACAAATGCAAAATGATAGAAATGCTATATAGTATATACTGTACTGTACAATACGCAAAAGGAGAAAAAAAAAAGAGAAAAAAATCAGCTCACCCAGGTTAGTAGAGACTCCAATGAGGGACAGGTGCACGGAAAAAGCCGGCCCGGCCAAGAAACTCCAGGAAAGAAAAAAGGATCCAGCAGCAAAGTCCAAAGTATAAAACTTGATTTTATTCACATTCCATTAAAAGGTGATAAGGATCATATCCATAGCATAAAAATCCCCATGGCAAATGGTAAGACGTAGATGGTACGCGTTTCGAGCTGTGTGCTCTTAGTCCCAATCCATGGGAATGTGAATAAAATCAAGTTTTATACTTTGGACGTTGCTGCTGTATCCTTTTTTTTTTTCCTGTACTGTACAATGGTATACTGTATACAGTTTACAGTACATATGTGCAGAAAGTTACCTCCAGAGCAGGTCAGAGCGGGGTGAAAGGACAGAACCAGACGTGTGCACGGTGAGTATTTGCTCTTCTTGCAAAGCATTGCTCTTAAACCAAGTTACAAATTTGGAAAAAGCTTTGCTTGTCTTACAAAACGCTCTCAAACCAAGTTACTCTTAAACCAAGGTTCCACTGTATATGATTTGTCTTGAGGAAGAAGCCATAAGCCTTTTAAATGCATAAACAAATAAAATCATTCCTTCTACATGGATCCTCTTTTCTATGGCAGCGTGGTCTATTAACCGTTTTGTCTCCAAATTTGAACTGCATCTCCATGTGGGTTCTATTGCAGCTGTATTTACGCCATTACAGTGGTTGTGACTCTCACAACCCCCACCAGGTGGGTCTACCCTTACAGCACCTTTGCTAACAGTGTTTAGGATAAGACTTTATTTGCGCTTACTGTCTCTTTCAGGACTTTTAACCAATGTCCTGTGAATGGCAGCACTCTGCCGGCATTCACAGGAAGTGAGTCATGACAGCGACAGGAGTCATCAGCTGACCCCACACTGTCATGGCAACCTATTAGCATCTCGTGATTGTTTCACAAAGCTGCCAATGTAGGCGGGGAATGGCACAATCCATACCGGAGTATGTTAGATTGAGCTGTCAGAGTTTGACAGTGCGATTTAAGGGGTTAAAAGGCATGTGTGGATTTCCAATCCACCAGCTGCACATATCTGTTGATCAGCAGATACAGTATGTGTGGGGAATTATGAGGGCTCGCCGTGTGAACCCGCATTATAGGGCCATACATGATCAATGATGTATATATATACCCTTAATCATGAAGGGGTTAAAATTAAAAACAAAATTCCAAAAATGATCACATTTGGTATTTTGTGATCAGGCACACCATTCTGTCTGTAGGTTGCCCCCATTGCCTGTGGGTTCATAAGAAGGATTGACATTTTTTGCATCGATGGTCATCTCAGAATGCAACTTCCTAATATTGTGTTCTTCATGAAATCCGATAGACAATGCATTTTTATAAGCAATAAACAAAGAGTCATGGACTTGATTGCCGACCATTCTTGTGGCAATGAATAATAATAGGTAATATGGTGGCCAGACGAGGGAAACACAGAATCAGGGTTCTATTCTCTAAGTGATCAATCTCTCCATACTTATTACTCAAGGCCGCTTTACACGCAACGACAACGCTAACGCGATGTCATTGGGGTCACGGAATTCGTGGCGCACATCCAGCTTCGTTAGCGACGTCGTTGCATGTGAAACGCACGAACGACCGTTATCGAGCAATTTTAATTACCTTATCGTTGATTGTTGACTCGCTGTCCATTTCCCAAATATCATTGCTGTAGCAGGACGCAGATTGTTCGTCGTTTCTGCGGCAGCACACATCGCTATGTGTGACACCGCAGGAACGAGGAACAACCTCGTACCTGCGGAAGGCCGCAATGAGGAAGGAATGAGGTGGGCGGAATGTTTGTCCTGCTCATCTCCACCACTCCGCTTCTATTGGGCAGCCGCTTAGTGACGTCGCTGTGAGGCCGAACGAACCGCCCCCTTAGAAAAGAGGCGGCTCGCCGGCAACAGCGATGTCGCTAGGCAGGTAAGTAGTGTGACGGGTGTTAGTGATGTTGTGCGCCACGGGCAGCGATTTGCCCGTGAAGCACAACCAACGGGGGTGGGTACGCACACTAGCGATATCGATAGCGATATAGCTGCATGTAAAGCGGCCTTCAGTGCCAACAAATGAAAAAGCTGAGTGTATTGGAAAATTGTGATGTTGTAGCTGAAGAACTGGCAATAGATACGCCATTGCCAGAGAGATTAATTACTAATGTAAATTAAATTCTATTGAACCTAAAATCTTTGACAAAATAATGACTTGTTTAGATAACGTTTTAAGGCTTGTTTCACACTTGCGTTCAGCGCATTCCGTCACTATGGAGAATAACGCAGTCCGTTAGAGTTGTATGGACGACGCACTGTAACGCAAGTGTCTGCGTTGCATCCGCTGGACGACGCAGCGTCGTTATTTTGACGCTGCGTCGGGCAGATGGAACGCTGCATGTAGCGTTTTTCTGCGCTTGGCGGAATGTCAAAAAAACGCAACCTGCAGGAATCCATTAGGCGTCCGTTGTTTTTATAATGGACGCCTATGGTGGCGGATTCCGTTAGAATGCGTCATTTGACGGATTCCGTTAACGCATCCGTCTTTACACACCTGCGCATGCCCAGATGTGTAAAGTCAAGGAAAAAAACTATAATGGATTGTGTTATTTTGGACGATCCGTAGCATTGCGTTGTGCCACTATATGCAACGCATCCGTTGCATGCATCACACAACGCAATGCTACGGATCCCGTCCAACGCAAATGTGAAACTAGCCTAATATTTTCCATCTCTTGAAGATGTATCCGTCATCATTGAGGAGGATCAATCTGTGTCCTAAGCTACCTGATATTTGTTTCATAATGAATACAGAGAGTAGAAGTAAACACTATCAGAGCTTTTCATGTTCCCTGTCCTAATCTGTTGCAATGTTCTTCTGGGGAATTTAAACTGACCCAGCAAATCATTAAATAATATTTATACAGAAATTGAGAATTTCATTAAAGATAATTGCGTTAATAGAATATCAAGAATTTTGTTTGCAAAGATAGAAAATTGTTTCCTTTTTCCATTTGAGCCATGTCTTGCACAGAGGCTCAGTTCTGTGCAGGGTTCCATTGGGGGAACCAATCCAGTAGATGTGCCCGCCTAAAGCGGGCTTTAAACGCTATGACATCGCTAATGCGAAGTCGTTGGGGTCACGGAATTTGTGACGCACATCCGGCCGCATTAGCGATGCCGTTGCGTGTGACACCTATGAGCGATTTTACATCGTCGCAAAAACGTGCAAAATCGCTCATCGGTGACATGGGGGTCCATTCTCGAATATCGTTGGAGCTGCAGGTACGAAGTAGTTAGTCGCTCCTGCGGCAGCACACATTGCTTCGTGTGACGCCGCAGGAACGAGGAACCTCTCCTTACCTGCTGCCGGCCACACTGTGGAAGCAAGGAGGTGTTACGTCCCGCTCATCTCCGCCCCTCCGCTTCTATTGGGCGGCCGCTCAGTGACGTCGCTGTGACGCCGCGCCGACCGCCCCTTAGAAAGGAGGCGGTTTGCCGGTCACAGCGACGTCGCAGGGAAGGTAAGTATGTGTGACGGGTCCGGGCGATGCTGTGCGACACGGGCAGCGATTTGCCCGTGTTGCACAACCGATGGGGGCGGGAACGCACGCTAGCGATATCGGTACCGATATCGCAGCATGTAAAGTGGCCTTTAGATATTCAGATTGCTCAAACAATTATTGTAAATCACAGATCAAGAAAATTGGGAGTCATAAAAGCCCAACAGTTTTAGTTATAACAATTTTTGCCCTGTGTGCCCAGCCCTTCACATGTGCTCAAAACTACATAGAGTTCTACCAGGTAAAGTCACCATAGATGCTGCTGCCCCCAAAAATAATGTAGCTACGAGTGAGGAGTATGCTGAGACATGGCAAATCATGGAAAACAAACAATTTTTGTATGCTCTTTCCATAGCTTTACTAGCCGACATGTGACCATGATCACCTACAAATTGCAAATTTAAAAGTGTTTAAAAGAACTGAAGTCCTCAGTGGTTGATACCTTTTAATGGCTAACTGAAAAGATGGTAATAATAGCAAGCTTTTCGAGACTACTCAGGTCTCTTCTTCAGGCTCAATAGTCTCTACTGGCTAACACGGTACAAAGATATATTTTACCTGTATCTAAATTTAAAAGTAACACTCGCTCTAGTTTCTTTGGCATACTATTACCCATCACCTCACCACCTGATAGTACTTGTACAGATGCTGCAAATTAAGCAGTTGAGATTTCAATTTTTTCAATTTTGCAAATTAATCTGTAGCTCAGTAAAAAACACTCTATCACTCAATATCCTGGCAAGATTGAAGTTAGCAAATACTTTTTTGACAATGAGCTCAATTTTAAGGATTAGACCATGGTGTCTGCCACGTGTGAGAATAAAACAGGGATGGCTTTATTCAATAAAAAATTGTATCTTCCACTGAGGCTGAATGCATGTGATTCTTTTGTTAAAGGTAGTACAATCTGTTTGGTTCAGCAAAGATTATGGTGTACATGTACATGTGGGAGTTCCATTTAAACCAAAACAGATGACTGAACACATTTTTTTGGGGCATCCAAAAGGCTAACATCCTAACAAATTGAGAACACAAAGAGTACAGAAAGCAGTAGATGAGGATGATGATGGGGCTGATACTGAACAAGCACTGGCACTACTTGCGGATGCCGTCTGAAAGAGAATCACCAATAAGGAGGAATACTGACAGGGAGGGTTTCTAGTTGATGTATGCCAGGATGTACATTGATTTTTGATTTTTTTCCTGATAGCAGGAGTTTACAGTGAAATAGATTGGTCAACATAAAAAAAAAATTCTTGCCTCTGAGATGTCTGAACATAGGAATCCTACCTACCATGATAACGACCAGAATTTTAATGCAGTGTTGAGCCTCCCACACTCACATCATTCATGATTTCATCTGCTTCAGGGCTCTTGGGTTGCTGTAGATTTTGGTGATTAATAGGCAGAACAAATACAGTTGTCATTGATGAAATTGGAACTGTACTATGTATAGTATTAAGTGTTATAATTTCTGAGGATGTCTAAGCAGACCACTGATTCAAGCTGATGGTGTCGCTGTCAGAAGTAACATAATCCTGATATGATCAAGATGAATGATGTACCATATATTCCATTACATATATTGATGGTATCGGCCTCTTAAATGATAATACCAAGATAATTAAAGATGACAAGGAAAGGCTGAGATATTAAACTGGCACTTTTCATCCATGGGCACTCATGAACTTTCTGTTCCAGGAATCATTTAACGGTGCAAAAATCAAAGTTTACCACCTGATATAACTAATTTTTTCACAAAAAGCAGTATGCCTGAATTTAGAGAAAATTAAACATTGACAAATCCTCTGGCCAGATGGTATTCATCCACATATCTTGAAGGAATTGAGTTCAGTAATTGACTGACCACTATATCTCATCTTCTTAGACTCTCATGTATCAGGGTTGGTGCCAAAGGATTGCTAGATGGCTGACATGGCACCAATATTTAAGAAAGGTAAGCAGCTGAATCCATGCAACTACTGTCTGGTAAGTCTGACATCAGTGGTGTGCAAAGTTTTTGAGGATATTATAAGAAATTACAAACAAAAATGTATAAAAAAGAATGTTATAATTACTGACAACCAGCATGAATTCATGAAAGATAAGTCATGTCTAGCCAACATGTTTGGTTTCTATGAGGAGGTAAGTGCAAATCTGGATGTTGGTAATGTGGCTGATGCAATTTATCTGGACTTTGCAAAGGTGTTTGATACTGTACCACATAACAGTCTTATACTGAAGCTTTGAAATACCAAAACTTTGTTACAAGCACACACACACACACACACACACACGTAAAAACAAGACATTCATGAGGAAAAACAAGAGCAGGAAGGAAGTACAAAGCAACAGGGTCAAACTCCACAGCTTTTCCAAGCAATAGGCACAACTTAAGCACAACTTTCACCAGAGAGCCTAATGCGGGCGTCACATGGTACGATATATCTGGCGATATATCGTCATGGTCACGTCATTAGTGACGCACATCCGGCATCGTCAGAGATATCGTATCATGTGACAGCTATGAACGAGCAGAAATACTCACCTTCTCGTTCATTGTTGACACATCGTTCATTTTTAAAATCTCATTCCTCCTTCTGTGCTCCGGTTGTTCGTCGCTCCCGTGGCAGCACACATTGCTCCGTGTGACACCCCGGGAGTGACGAACACAGCTTACCTGCGTCCCGCCTGCAATGGAGAAGGAAGAAGGTGGGCGGGATGTTACGTCCCGCTCATCTCTGCCCCTCTGCTTCTATTGGCCGGCTGCAGTGTGACGTCTCTGTGACGCCGAACGTCCCTCCCCCTTCAGGAAGTGGATGTTCGCCACCAACAGCGACGTCGCCCGGGAGGTAAGTATGTGTGACGGGGGAATTAACAACTTTGTGCGCCACGGGCAACTAATTGCACGTGACGCACAAACGACGGGGGCAGGTGCGATCGCTTATGTGATCGCATGCTTTATCATTCCGTGTGACGCCAGCATAAGACACCACACTTCACAGACCAAAATAGAATATACTAATATACTATAGCTGGCATGGGTAGAAGGATTAAACCAGCATAAATAGGAAAGAGCAGATGTGATAGCTCTCCCCATAACATGGGATTGAAGGAGCAAGCAGACTAGCAGATATTAAGTCTTGCTAGCCTGCCTATGAATTAGTACACAGCAGATCAACGCCCGAGACTGCCTGTGTTGATTCCACACACGAGAGAAACATAAGGCAGAGTTCCCAATCTGCAATCTGAATTAGCCCAGTCATGTTTTTTTTCACTATCTGATATGAAATCAGAATAAACCTTTCCCGTTTTAGGTGAATTAGGATTACCAAAATAATTTATGTTTGCCAAATGCCAGAATAATGAGAGAGAGAGAGAATGTTTTAAGGCATTTTTATTACTTTTGGGAAGTCAAACATTTACATACACTAAAGGCCGCTTTACACGCTGCGATATCGTGACCGATATCGCTAGCGTGGGTACCCACCCCCATCAGTTGTGCAACATGGGAAAATCGCTGCCTGTGGCACACAACATCGCCCAGACCCGTCACACTACTTACCTGCCCTGTGACGTCGCTGTGACTGGCGAACCGCCTCCTTTCTAAGGGGGCGGTCTGTGCGGTGTCACAGCGACGTCACAGTAGCGTCACTGAACCGCCGCCCAATAGAAGTGGAGGGGCGGAGATGAGCATGACGAACATCCCGCCCACCTCCTTCCTTCCGCATTGCGGCCGGGAGGCAGGTAAGGAAAGCTTCCTCGCTCCTGCGGTGTCACACGTAGCGATGTGTGCTGCCGCAGGAACGAGGAACAACTTTGTTACTGCTGCAGTAACAATATTTGAGAATGGACCCCCATGTCATCGATGAGCAATTTTGCACGTTTTTGCAATGATGCAAAATCGCTCATAGGTGTCACACACAACGGCATCACTAAAGCGACCGGATGTGCGTCACAAATTCCATGACCCCAACGAAATCGCTTAAACGATGTCGCAGCGTGTAAAGCCCGCTTTAAAGTACTATGCCTTTAAACAATATATGATAGCCCATATGATGATGTCATGTCTTTGGAAGCTTCTGATAGGTTTATTGGCAACATCTGAGTTAATTAGAGACATACCTGTGGATGTATTTCAATGCACTCTTGAAGCACACTTCTTTTTTTGTAACACCATGAGAAAGTCAAAAGAAATTAGCCAAGAACTCAGAAAGAGAATTGTGGACTTGCACAAGTCTGGTTCATCCTTGGGTGCAATTTCCAGATATCTGAAGATACCTCATTCATCTGTACAGAAAATTATATGAAAGTACAAAAAAGATGGGACTGTTCAGCCATCATACCTCTCAGGAAGGAGGCGGGTTCTGTTTTCCAGAGATGAATGTGCTTTGGTCAGACATGTGCATATCTACCCAAGTACAAAACCAAAAGACCTTCTGAATATGCTGATGGAAGCTGGTAAGATTGCGTTATTATCCACAGTGAAATGAGTTCCAGAAGAAACATAAAAAAGCCCGATTAATGTTTGCAAATGCACACAGGAGCAAAGACCTTAATTTCTGGAGACATATCCTGTGGTCTATGGGGAGATAAGGTATGCACACCAGTGACTATGTAAGGGGAATACATGAAATAGCAGAAACTGCTGTGTGAATACTGACTTGAAAAATCCAATAGCTATATGCAAGAGTGAAAATGTGAAAAATGGAATCTGCATTACTGCCATGAACATATGAATCAAGAGAAATTTAGCTACTGAATTGATCAATGCAATAGAGCCCCAACACTACGCCAAAGTATTTCTCTACGTTGGGGTCCCTAGCTTGTGTGTGTCCTCTCATGCAGTTAAAAAACTTACCGTGTATGGGAAGCTGAGACCCAGGCTATTTATGCGTATGATATGGATTGGCAATAGGTGTGGTTGGGGAGGGTTCACAAACGAAAAAATACTAACAAATAGGAATAACATTTGGAACACCATTCTAAGTCCGAACATGAACATATGAATCAAGAGAAATTTAGCTACTGAATTGAGTTTTTTAACTGCATGAGAGGACACACACAAGCTAGGGACCCCAACGTAGAGAAATACTTTGGCGTAGTGTTGGGGCTCTATTGCATTGATCAATTCAGTAGCTAAATTTCTCTTGATTCATATGTTCATGGCAGTAATGCAGATTCCATTTTTCACATTTTCACTCTTGCATTTTTGGCAATTGGTGGCTGTTCACACATTGCCATCCAGCCTTGTCCACAGGCTATATATTCTAAGCAGCATGTGCCTGGGCCTATCCCACCCACAATCATGAATTAGTCATGGAGATGAGACTGAAAAGCACCAGGTACGTGCTGTGCAGTCCTATTTTTGCATATGTGAGGCCGCATGGCACAATTTAAATAAAAATATTGTAGTGTAGGACTGCCTCAAGAGATTTGCCGTGACGTGGCGAGGTAGCTCGAAAAATTGCAATTTTTTGCCAAAAATCTCATTTTTCAATAGTACAGTTTGGAATGTTGGTACAGTGCACACTTTGCAAAACACAATATTTTGAGTAGAGGTTGTTTTTATGCTGTTTTTCATTGCTATATAGGTTTTTGGTGTGTATATGTGTCTAATTTTAGAACTTAAATAAGTGTGCCAAAAGACCTGCACAGTTAAATGTCTTGATTTGGTGTAATAGTTTCTTTTAAAATTTAGGTTAAAAGGTGTCTCTGAATATGAGATAAAGTAGCATAGCTACTGAAGACATATAGCTCCGAAGACCTACGTGTCAACTCACAATAACTGTATGTGCTCACCTCAGAAAATCTCCAGGTTCTTTCTCCTCAAATTTTACTTGTCTTTTTTCTAGTTGGGTGCAGTCAGTCTCTACACACTGCTATAAGGCTGTCAGCAGTGCGCAGTGCTTTTTTTTGTAAAAAAATATTTGCCGGTGCGCATCTCTTCTGAGGCGAGGAGCGGAGGAGGGGATGCTTTCAGGTGCCGGCGGCCGAGATTGAGGAGCGGGGGGGGAGGACTGTCAGCCGGCGGCAGAGATTGAGGAGCGAGAAGGGGGTGCTGTTGTGCTGTCGGGCGGCTGGGAGATCCTGTGCATGGTTTACCTGCTGAGGCACTGGGCAGTGGAAAACGGCAGTCCCCATACAGCTCCGCCCCCCGGCCGCATTGCCGTCCCCTGAATATAGTGCTGCCTAAGCAAACTGCTCAACTTATCCAATGGACGGTGCGGCCCAGTTTCTCATTATTCAGTTTTATAGTCTGTACGCTAATTTCAATCAAAAACTATGTAATTCAGATTTCAAAATAAAAATATAAATGACTAATACTGTATAATTGTTTTTTTCACTTGCAAAATATGGTTTTCGACTTACCTAGGCTGTATTCTATAAGAAACGCTAAATTTCAACCAAATTTCCATCAGCCACGACGTCTCGAGTTCGTTCTTTATTGTTTCTGGCAATGGCTGATCGCTGACCTCGTAGTATGAAAGAGTCAACGTAGTTTGTTGGATGAAACAGCTTCAAAGGTGGCCCAACTAGCCTGACAAAAAGCAGCGAAGAAATAGTCTTTGTCAGCAACGATGCACGGGAAGGTGTCACGATCAGGTTCATTTGCGAAAATCTCTGTTGGCATTCGCTGGAGGAAATAGGAATGGTACAGAGAGCATGTTGCAGTGGCACCATTTGGATCTCCCCCCCCCCATTCTCATGTTGATGTCACATGTACGGGCCCTTTCAGCTTTCTAAATCCTATAAATACATGCGTTACTACCCCTTCATTATGTAATGGTGTATATGGGCCCCCAGCCTGATGTATATGGGCCTTCAGCCTGGGCCCTGTGCTGGTGTATATGGGCCTCCAACTGTTATATATGGGCTCCCAGCCTGGACCCCATGCTCGTATATGGGCCCCCAGCCTTGGTATACATTTCCCCTGTTCTGCGTTTTACAAAAAAAAATAATCATATATTCACCTGCTCCATCAGGTCTTGAGCGGTGCAGTGCAGGTGGGACATCACGCGCACAAGACAGCAGAGTCCTGGCACTGAGTGATGACGTCACCACCACGCTGGGACTCTATGTCCTGCGTGTGCGCTGTCATCAGCAGCAGTGCATGGAGATCATGTCACCTCCGCACTAACGCATAGGTTAACTATATCGGCGCACTGTGCATGCTGATATAGTTCATGGTATTGCAGCTCCGGATGGACCCCCTCTGAGCACGGGGCCTGGGGCCGCCGCACTCTCTGCCCCCCGCTAGCTACGCTACTGCTCCTGCTCCTTCCATCCTCGATCCCCCTGAGCTCTCCATCCTCCATCCCCCTTGTCTCTCAATTCTCCATACCCCTGATCTCACTCTATTCCCCCTGCGCAGCCTGCCACCCTCTGCACCCCTCTCTCACATACCCTGCACTCCTCCATCTTCTCCAGCTTCTTTCCCGCTGGGCAAAACTCCATGAATCTGTCCACCCGAGTCACATGTACGTGACATCATCGCAGGTCCTGCAGCTCCAGTAGCTGCTCTGCTTGTGCCTCTGCTCCACACATGGCTAATTTGTATAGTTTATAAATTAGCGATGTGGACAGAGCCAGAAGTGCTGGTCCTCAGCGCTCTTCAGATTTTCCGGTATGCCGTACCGGCACGTACCGCCGCAAAAAAAGCACTGGCTGTCAGACTAACGGAGGAGGGGTGTGAAGCTGGAAATCTAATATATATATAATATTGGTTGAAATATTTCTTCACACATCCAGTCCAGGAGCTGACTGAGGTACAGCTCCCCTTGTAAGTTAAAACACAGGAGCCGTATATGTTCAATAAAGCTTTAATTGGAGGGTATTCAGATAACAATTGGAGTAAGGATTTAGAAATTACAGCTCTTTAATATGTATCTCCTTATTTTTCAAGGAACCAAAAGTAATTTGACAATTATTTCTGAAGCTCTACAACGGGCTGCATTGGCTACTCTCATTAATCCATCATCAATTAAATAGGTAAAAGGTCTGTAGCTGATTCCAGGTGTGGCTTTTGCATTTGAAGCTGTCACTGTGAACCCTCAACATTCTATAAAAGAAGCTCTTAATGGAAGAGAGTAGGCTGAAAAAAAAGAAATCCATGACAGAGATAACAGAAAAGTTAGGAGCGGCCAAATTAATAGTTTTGTACATTCTGCAAAAAAAAAAGAAAAAAAAAAAAGAGTGAACTGGTGAACTCAAAAGAAGTCAGCCCAGTTCTAGAAAAGCATTCTTAGGACAGATGAAACTAAGATCAACCTGTACCAGAATGATTGGAAGATGGAAATATGGAAAAGGCTTGAAATAGCTTATGATCCAAAGCACACCACATCCTCTGAGAAACATGGTGGAGGCAGTGTGATGGCATGGGGATGGATGGCACTGGTTCACTATTGATGATGTGACTGAAGACTGAACAGCTGGATACATTTTGAATTGTACAGGGCTATACTTCCTGCTCAGATTCAACCAAATGAAAAATGGTTAATTGGATAGTATTTCATAGTACAGATAGACAATGACCCAAAACATACTGTGAAAGCAACCCAGGAGTTTTCTAAGGCAAAGACGTGGAATATTCAATTATAAGTCAATCACCTGATCTCAACCCCATCAGGCGTGCATTTCACATTATTAAGACAAAACATAAGGCAAAAAGACTCACAAACAAGCAACAACTGAACTCAGTGGTCATTAAGGTCTGGCAAAACATAACAAAGGAGGAAACCCAGCATTGGGGTGATGTTTATGGATTCCAGACTTAAGGCAGTCATTGCCTGCAAAGGATTTTTTGCAAAGTATTAAAAACTAACATTTTAATTATGTAAAGTAAATTTGCCTAATTACTTTTGAGCACCTGAAATGAGGAGGCTTTTTAACAAAATAGTTGCAATTCCTAAACATTTCATAGTATATTTTTGTTCAACCCCTTTAATTAAACCTGAAAGTCTGCACTTCAATTGCATCTCAGTTGTTTTATTTTATATAAAGATTAGTGGCATGCAGAGATTAAATCACGAATATTCACTTTCCAAATAATTATGAACTTAAATTCAACCTCAATTTCTGCAACATTAAGCTTGCCGGATTGCTCCAATTAGGTCTAATATTAGATGCGGTCACACGCCACCTGAGTACAGCAGACAGTTGCACATGCTTGCTGGTGACAAATGAATCTACCTACATTTTATGGTCTCAATTGTATTTATAAAGGTATGTGGACTTTATTTTATCTTCATCTTTAATATAAAAGGTCTCTTTATTTTTGCAACGCCTGTTTTAATTGTCTACTCAAGGTATCCTATATCACATAGCCATACTGCAGCTGTTAACAGAGAAGGCAGAAAGAGTATATTGTACCAATAATATTTCTTAATTTCTTTTAAAAATTGATTTAAATATTACATACAATAACTATTAAAATTAGTCAAGGTTGCTGACATAGAGCAGGGACACCATACTAGTGCATTGAATAGGATCAGTGCTCAGAAAGTGCTGATTGTGGAAACCTCGTATGGTGCACGGCAGGGGCTGTGCTCCCGGCGGTCTCTACTTCACCTCACGGTGGCCGAGCTGACAGTATGTCCCCTAAAAATTGCACACACACCAAGTTCCTTATTAGAAAGGGAATATAACAGTGGGATGTAGTGTTTGCAACGTAGTTGCCCTTTAGATTGAACCTGACGGTGGTGATAGTTGTTTGTGCAGTTAATCTTCAATCATGAAGGAAACAGCGACATCTTGGAAATGAATCATCAAGCCCTGTCCACAGGCTATTTACTTCAAGCAGCATTTGCTTGGGCCTGTCACGCCCACAGCCATGATTCAGTCATGGGTACGGGATTGAAAAGCACCAGGTAAGTGCTGCTATAAACAGTTCTTTTTCACATGTGAGGCCATATGGCACATTTTAAATAAGAATATTTTAGCGTAGGACTGCCCCAAAGAGATTTGCCGTAACGTGGCGGGGTAGATCAAGAAATTGCAATTTTTTGCCAAAAATCTCAAATTTTAATAATAAGTACAGTTTGAAATTTTTAGTGCAGTAGTGCACATTTAGTGCTGGCGATCTTGTTTTTTCTACATCTTGGAAATGAACAGTCTCGTTATGGGTGATAACAAGATGGATAACTATTAGGGATGATCAAATACCTCAAATATTTGGCTTCGCGAATATTTGCCAAATAAATCGCCACTATTGGACTATTCGTGAATATTCGATGCGAAATGTAAGTCTATGGGAAACTCGAATAACAACTATTCGGAACTATTCGGGCTTCCCATAGACTTACATTGCGCATCGAACATTCGCATAGCGGCGACCTATTCGGAAAATATTTGCGAAGCCGAATATTTGAGGTATTTGATCATCCTTAACCCCTTAACGACCTTTGACGTACTGAGTACGTCATGGTGACATGGTGCTAAACGACCCATGACGTACTCAGTACGTCATGGCGAAATTGCGGTCCCGGAGCCCCGGGGAGTGAAATTTGTTTAATTAAATAGTAGATTCGGGAAGGAGGGGACCTCTGCCTGACCTCAGGAGGGGTGGTGCCTCCTCCCCGAACCTACAGAGGCTGTGATTGGCTGACGAACGCCGCTCAGCCAATTACAGCCACTGTAATGTTCCAGCCATTGAAAATGGCTGGAACATTGAAATCCAGCCCTGATCAGTGCTGCTGTAGCACTGGCATTGGCTGGAGCTGGGTGATCGATGCTTCACCTGCCCCCAGCTCTGATTGGAGAGACCGGTCTTGTGACCGCTCTCTCCAATCAATGTGGATCTGCGGCCTGTGACCATCCCTGGAAGCCGAGGAGAGCGGTAAGTTGCTGTCCCGGCCGCCCGCCCCTGTCCCCGATCACTCTGCCGCTGCTCCCGATCCACCGCTGTCCCCGCCGCTGTCTCCGATCGCCCCGCCGCTGCTCCCGATCCACCGCTGTCCCCGCCGCTGTCTCCGATCGCCCCGCCGCTGCTCCCGCTCCACCGCTGTCCCCGCCGCTGTCTCCGATCGCCCCGCCGCTGCTCCCGCTCCACCGCTGTCCCCGCCGCTGCTCCCGATGCACCGCTGTCCCCGTCGCTGCTCCCGATGCACCGCTGTCCCCGCCGCTGTCTCCGATCGTCCCGCCGCTGCTCCCTCTCCACCGCTGTCCCCGGCGCCATGCTCCCGCTTCACCGCTGTCCCCGCCGCTGCTCCCAATGCACCGCTGTCCCCGCCGCTGTCTCCGATCGCCCCACCGCTGCTCCCGCTTCACCGCTGTCCCCGCTGCTGCTCCCGATGCACCGCTGTCCCCGCCGCTGTCTCCGATCGCCCCGCCGCTGCTCCCGCTTCACCGCTGTCCTCGCCGCTGCTCCCGATGCACCGCTGTCCCCGCCGCTGTCTCCGATCGCCCCGCTGCTGCTCCCCATCCACCGCTGTCCCCGGCGCCATGCTCCCGATCCACCGCTGTCCCCGGCGCCATACTCCCGATCCACCGCTGTCCCCGCCGCCGCTCCCGATCCACCTCTGTCCCCGGCGCCATGCTCCCGATCCACCGCTGTCCCCGCCGCCGGTCCCGATCCACCGCTGTCCCCGGCGCCATGCTCCCGCTCCACCGCTGTCCCCGCCGCCGCTCCCGATCCACCGCTGTCCCCGGCGCCATGCTCCCGCTCCACCGCTGTCCCCGCCGCCGCTCCTGATCCACCGCTGTCCCCGCCGCCATGCTCGCCACTGTCCCCGCCGCCGTCGCACCCACCTTTTTCAGCCGCTGCTGCCCCCGAATCGGCCCCCACTGTTCCCGATCGGCGGCCGCCGCCTCCTTCATCGGCTGCCCCTTCTCCATCGCGACACCTCCTATCCCTCCATGTGCTGCAAGCCACCCTCCCCCCACGTGGGGGGAGGGTGGCTTGCAGCACATGTGGGGGGAGGGTGGCTGGCTTGCAGCACATGTGGAGGGAGGGTGGCTGGCTTGCAGCACATGTGGGGGGAGGGTGGCTGGCTTGCAGCACATGTGGGGGGAGGGTGGCTGGCTTGCAGCACATGTGCTGCAAGCCACCCTTCCCCCACATGTGCTGCAAGCCACCCTCCCCCCACATGTGCTGCAAGCCAGCCACCCTCCCCCTACATGTGCTGCAAGTCAGCCACCCTCCCCCCACATGTGCTGCAAGCCAGCCACCCTCCCCCACATGTGCTGCAAGCCACCCTCCCCCCACATGTGCTGCAAGCCACCCTCCCCCTACATGTGCTGCAAGCCACCCTCCCCCTACATGTGCTGCAAGCCACCCTCCCCCCGGGGCCCCCCCTTCTCCATGTGCCATCTCTCTCTCCCATCAGACTCTGCCCCCCTCCCCGATCTGCTGCCTGCTCTCTCCCATTTTCCATCTACTGCCCCCTCTCACCCTCCTCGATCTGTTGCCTCCTTCATCTGCTGCCTCTTCTGTCTGCTGTGATCCTGATGCCTAGATCCATCCTGTAAGGTAGGTATCCCCATCTCACCTCCCCCCCCATCCTCTGCCGCTCCTCCATCCGCTGCGCCATTTCCCATCCATCCGCTGCGCCATTTCCCATCATCCATCCGCTGCGCCCTTTCCCATCCTCTGCCGCTCCTCCACCCGCTGCGCCCTTTCCCATCTTCCATCCGCTGCGCCCTTTCTCATCTGCCGCCCCGCCCTCTCGCATCGCATTATCCAGCGCAGTTGCTCGCTTCCAGACTGCAGTGGATGATGCGATGCGAGACTCGTGCATTGCTCTCACGTTTGGCACTGGTCTTAGTGGCAGGCGCTCTTTTTTTTTTTTTTTTTACTGAGGTCTGTATTTTTTATTTTGCCAAACTAATTTTTTTTGTATGGGGGGGGGTCTAGTTTCCAAAATGGGATCACATGTGGGGGAGCTCCATTGTTTAGGCACCTCAGGGGGTCTCCAAATGAAACATGGCGTCTGCTAATAATTCCAATCAATTTTACTGTGAAATGGCGCTCCTTCTCTTCTGAGCCCCGCCGTACGCCCAAACAATTGATTTCCACCACATATGAGGTATCGTCGTACTCAGGAGAAATTGCACAATACATTTTATGGTGCATTTTTTCCTGATACCCTTGTGGAAAAAAAAGCTACCTGTTTGAAAAAACTATTTTGTGGTAAAAAAAAGAATAAAATATTTTCACGGCTGAACATTACAAACGTTTGTGAAGCCTCCAGGGGTTCAAAGTGCTCACTAAACAGCTAGATAAATTCCATGAGGGGTCTAGTTTCCAAAATGGGGTCAATTGTGGGGGAGCTCCATTGTTTAGGCACTTCAGGGGGTCTCCAAACGCAACATGGCGTCCGCTAATAATTCCAACCAATTTTGCTGTGAAATGGCGCTCCTTGCCTTCCGAGTCCTGCCGTGCGCCCAAACATTTGATTTCCACCACATATGGGGTATCTGTGTACTCAGGAGAAAATGCACAATACATTTTATGGTGCATTTTTTCCTGATACCCTTGTGATAAAAAAAGCTACCTGGTTGAAGCAACAGTTTTGTGGTAAAAATTTTTTTTTTTCTTTTCACGGCTCAACGTTATAAACTTCTGTGAAGCCCCCAGGGGTTCAAAGTGCACATCAAACATCTAGAAAAAATATTTGAGGGCTCTAGTTTACAAAATGGGGTCATTTGTGGGGGAGCTCCATTGTTTAGGCACCTCAGGGAGTCTTCAAACCCGACATGGTGTCCGCTAATGAGTGCAGCTAATTTTGCACTCAAAAATTCAAATGGCGCTCCTTGCCTTCCGAGTCCTGCTGTGTGCCCAAACATTTGATTACCACCACATATGAGGTATCTGCGTACTCAGGAGAAAATGCACAATACATTTCATGATGCATTTTTCCTGATACCCTTGTGAAAATACTAATTTTTATGGCTAAAGTAACATTTTTGTGTTAAAAAAGTAAAATTTTCATTTTTTTGTCTACATTGCTTTGGTTGCTGTGAAGCTCCTAAAGGGTTAATAAACTTCTTGGATGTGGTTTTGAGCAGAGTGAGGGGTGCAGATTTTAGAATTGGGTCACTTTTGGGTATTTTCTGTCGCCTAGGTTTCTCAAATCACTCCAAATGTGATGTGGTACCTAAAAAATTTTTTTTTGTAAATTTTGTTGGAAAAATGAGAAATTGGTGATGAACTTTGAACCCTTCTAACTTCCTAACGGAAACTTTTTTGTTTTCAAAAATTGCGCTGGTGTAAAGTAGACATGTGGGAAATGTTATTTAGTAACTTTTTTGTGTGACATATCTCTCAGATTTATGGGCATAAAATTTCAAATTTTGAAAATTGCAAAATTTTCAAAATTTTCGCCAAATTTCCGAAATTTTCACAAATAAACGCAAAACATATCGGCCTAAATTTACCACTGACATGAAGTACAATATGTCACGAAAAAACAATCTCAGAATCGCCAGGATCCGTTGAAGTGTTCCAGAGTTATAACCTGTCAAAGTGACACTGGTCAAAATTGCAAAAAATGGCCGGGTCTTTAAGGTGAAAACAGGCTGGGGGCTGAAGGGGTTAAAAAGCCATGTTACTAGATAGGTACAGGCCTGAAAGACCATAGAAACTTAATGTAGGGGGTAATCACAATATTTAGACCAAACGAAAAAACACCCCTTAAAAATGCAATTTTATTTATTTCAATTAAAACAATCCCCAGACAAATACACATAAAGAGGACAAATAATCCCAAATTTGCCAACGTCCGGTAGGACCCTTCTATAGACCTGACAGGTCAAAGTAGGCAAAAAGAGGGGAGGAATAGAAATGTCCCTATTGAACAAAATAGTTAATACTGTACTTTAATCAGTCCAATGTTGTGAAGGAGTGCCAGAGCAGATAATAATAATAATAGTGCAACCAGGGTATGGCCAAAAAATTCCCTATAGTGGCCCTGCCTAACCGCGGAGGTTGGCACCCTAAACCTGGACGCTATGGCGCCCCCGCTCAGCGATGACTCACCCTTCTTTCCCTCTGCTGATCTAATGTGCAGCTAATCTGGGAAAGGGGGGAGTGTGAGGAGGTTGCACTATATAAATTACTCAGTCAATGAATCTCAAACACACATATCAAAGATACAGTGAACGTTCAGTTTTTTAGAGTGTTAAAGTGGACCATATCAACAAAACTGGGTCACTTTCAGAAATACAGCACCAAAGTTGAATATTAGGTGCTTAGTAATTCCACTTACATAAAGTTATAAATGCCTAACAGAAATCTGATTAGACATATAAGTACAGTGATGTGCAACAATGCCTTAGTTATTAGTATATGTTATAATGCGTCAAAACAATATATATATTCCTTCTGTGTAACAACATAGAATCAAAGGATGGAAAAAGTAACTATGCTTACTTGCAACAAAAACGAGGCGGGTCGCCGGCAAGAGCAACGTCCCAGGACAGGTGAGTCCATGTAAAGCTGCCGTAGCGATAATGTTCGCTACGGCAGCTATCACAAGGATATCGCAGCTGCGACGGGGGCGGGGACTATCGCGCTCGGCATCGCAGCATCGGCTTGCGATGTCGCAGCGTGCAAAGTACCCCTAAGTCATATGAAAAGACTCGTTAAAGGGACACTTTTGACTTTTAGGATTGCAACTTCCAATAGGTGGCACTAGAGTTCATCTCCTTCCTCCCTGAAGAGACAATTTGAATATTTCCCAGAGGAGCATTGCAGCTATAAGACTCCTCACCACTGACAGCCAGAACTGGTTTGTCAGGTTTCCACAAGGAGAAAAGATTTCCCCTTACGTGATTGTAATAAACTGTTACAGTTAGTAAAGTGTTTTTATTTTAAAAGACTCCTGCGTAAGATTACACTTAAAAATGTTACTCTCATGTACCATCATATGGCAACATTTACACTTGGAATATCCACAATGAAATGTACCTACCAAGTCAGGAAATAACATAGATTTTTTTAAATTATGATTAATCCCATTAACCCTCACAACGTTTAAGATTTTTAAGATTCTTATTTCTCCTATATATAAAATCAGGTAATATACAGTATGTGAGACAAAATCATCCTTCAAAATAAACCAATATTTCTTAAAAACATCTCTAATCTTACCATATGCTATGTTAAATGTAGTGACAAAACTAAAGAAGTGATGATTGGACTCTTTTTTAGTATTCATCAAAACATTTCCCTTATTCAAACCAGCTAAACAATCTAGCTAGTTCAACCTCTTTCTTTTCCGATAGATATCCTGGACAAGCCATTTTGGATAACCTTTGTTCAGGAACCTTCTCCTTGAAATCTGAGACTCCTTAGCAAAATCATCATTAAACGTACAATATTTCCTTATCCGCCAATTCTGCCCATAAGGAATATTTTTCAGCCAGCTAGGCAAATGGCTATTGTCAAAATTCAAATACATAGCTGTTAACATCAACATTGTTAAATCTTGTAGAGATGGATGTCAGAAAATAAAGGGTTAACCCAGCTAAATTGTTTAGCTGATTTGAATTAGGGGGATGTTTTGGTAAATACTAAGAAAGAGTCCAATCATCACCAGTTTAGTTTTATCTCTACATTCAACATAGCCTATGGTAAGATTACAGACGTTCTTAGGAAATATTGGTTTCTTTTGAAGGATGATCCCATTTTATCACATATACAGACGTGGTCAAAATTGTTGGTAGCCCTCGTTTACTGAAAGAAAAACCCACAATGGTCACAGAAAAAACTTGAATCTGACAAAAGTATTAATAAATCAAAAATATATGAAAACGAACAAATGAAAGTCAGACATTGCTTTTCAACCATATTTTCAAAGAATAAAAAAAACCAAAAAAACAAAAAAAACAACTCAGGAAATAGGCTTGGACAGAAATGATGGTACTCCTGAAAAGAAAAGGGACATGTTAAATCAAGGTGTGTCCACTAATTAGCATCACAGGTGTTTACAATCTTGTAAATCATTCAGTGGACCTGTATATAGGGCTACAGATACTCACTGTGCTGTTTGGTCAAATGGTATATACCACACTCAACATGGACCAGAGGAAGCAAAGGAAAGAATTGTCTCGGGAGAATAGAAAGAAAATTATAGACAAACATGTTAAAGGTAAAGGTTATAAGACCATCTCCAAGCAGCTTGATGTTCCTTTGACTACAGTTGCACATATTATTCAGAAATTTAAGATCCATGAGACTGTAGCCAATCTCCCTGGCATGTGTAATGCCTGCCTGGATCAACAGACTCAGGGGGGATGTAATGGACAGACTAGAGGGAAGCCACTCACCAAGCAGGACCCCCAGAACCCTGAAACCCTTTAACCCCTATAAAGGGATTTGGAATTACACAGGGCCCTGGAGATCACTACCTGTGCAAGTCTGCAGTCCGATGAGAGTAGTCGTCAGGCAGGGTCAAACCAGGAATAGCAGAACAGGGACAGAATCGGCGGACAAGGACGTAATCAGAAAATGTAGCAGAGGTCAAATCCGAATCGGGCAGCGAGGTACAAAAATGGCAGGCAGAAGGGTAGTCAGCAAACACGCAGAAGTCAGCACACAGGAATCACAAAACAGAATAGGGAAGACCAGGAGCCAGGAAATCAGAACTATCTCTGGCAGTGGTCATGTGACAGGAGGGAAATAAGAAGGGTGTGATGTCTTCCCATTGGCTGTAGCTGAACGCTGGCAACTTTAGCTGGAAGACACACGCCACCCACAGTCAGCCAGCGGTACTGCAGATCCCAAGATAACCCAGCCCAGTGGATGATCTTAGCCTGCGCCCACCGGTGCCGCTGGCATCGACTCCTCTCCCATCACCAGCACCATCCACGGCAGGAACACGGCGTCGCCTGGTGATCGGAGCAGAAGTCGCTGGAGCAGACTCCTGCGGTGATGTAACAGCATGGCTGCAGGAGGAAAATTGATGACAAATCAAAGAGACGGATAATACGAATGGTAACAAAAGAGCCCAGAAAAACTTCTAAAGAGATTAAAGGTGAACTTCAAGCTCAAGGAACATCAGTGTCAGATCGCACCATTCATCATTGTTTGAGTCAAAATTGACTTCATGGGATATAACCAAGGAAAACACTGTTATTGAAATGAAATCATAGGAAAGCCATACTGGAATAGGCCAAACTACATGTAGACAAGCCACAAAGCTTCTGGGAGAATGTGCTATGGACAAATGAGACAAAAGTGGAACTTTTTGACAAGACACATCAGTTCTATGTTCACAGATGAATGAAGCATATCAAGAAAAGACCACTGTCCCTACTGTGAAACATGTGGAAGCTCTGTTATGTTCTGGGGCTACTTTGCTGCATCTGGCACAGGGTGTCTTTAATCTGTGTAGGGTACAATGAAATCTCAAGACTATCAAGGGATTGCAGAGAGAGATGAGCTGCCAGTGTCAGAAAGTTTGTTCTAAGTCGCAGGTTATTGGTCTTGCAACAGGATAATGACCCAAAACACCCAGCTAAAAACAACCAAGAATGGCTAAGAGGAAAACATTGGACTATTCTGAAGTGGCCTTCAAGTAGCCCTGACCTAAATCATATTGAGCATTTTTGGAAAGAGCTGAAACATTCCGTCTGGAAAAGGCAACCTTCAAACACGAGACAACTGGAGCAGTTTGCTCTTAAAGAGTGGGCCAAAATACCTGTCGACAGATGCAGAAGTCTCATTGACAGTGAATCGTTTCATTGCAGTGATTGCCTGAAGAGGTTGTGCAACAAAATACTAAGTTAAGGGTACCATCATTTCTGTCCAAGCCTATTTCATGAGTTTTATGTTTTAAAACATTATGTGGAAGCATGGTTGAAAAGCAATGTCTGACTATCATTTGTTCATTGTCATAGATTTTTTATTTATTATTACTTTTGTCAGATTCAAGTTATTTCTGTGACCACTGTGGGTTAATTTCTTTTATTAAACGAGCGGTACCAACAATTTTGACCACATGTGTATTGCCTGCTTTTCCTGGAGTTATATATAGGAGAAATAAGAATCTTAAAAATATCCTGGTCCCTAGTAAAGTTTGGAGGGGTATTGGGATTAATCATAATTTAAAACAATGTATCTTATTTCCTGACTTGGTAGGTACATTTTGTTGTGGAAATTCCAAATGTAAATGATGCCATATGGTGGTACATGGGATTAATTCTTTTAAGTCTAATATTATGCAGGATTCTTTTAAAATGAAACACTTTACTAACTGTAACAGCTCCTTTGTAGTGTATCTGTTACAATGTGATTGTGGGCTTCAATATGTGGGAAGAACCACATTGGAAGTCTATGTTAGAATGAATAAACGCATCATGAATCATAGCCTATTGAGACATTTTTTTGCAAATACATACAAAAACTTCCGATTGTTTAAAACTAAAAGTTTTGAAACATACACTTATTTATGTTACTAATAGACTACAGAGGCTTATTAATATGGAATCCTATTGGATCTTCAAATTATCTACATTTTATCCTGATTGCCTTAATGAGTGTATTGAAAGAAACAACTTAATGTGATAGGTTTGATATATCATGATGTTTAAAAGTTTTTTTTCTGTATTCATACAAGTAATTTGTGTGTCCTTTTTGTTTTAATATGTACTATTTGTATATGCATGTAGCCTTGTGGGATCCACAGCGTTAATTTTAATTGTATACTATTTGGTAATCATTTGTATCCAATGCTTTATAATGTGAATAGAGACCAATCACAATATGTCCGCTGAAGAGTACGTTATGTCTAGAGTTGAGCGCGGTTCGTGGTTCGTGGTTCTCCAGTTCGCGGCTCGAGTGATTTTGGGGCATGTTCTAGATCGAACTAGAACTCGAGCTTTTTGCAAAAGCTCGGTAGTTCTAGAAACGTTCGAGAACGGTTCTAGCAGCCAAAAAACAGCTAAATCATAGCTTGGTTTCTGCTGTAATAGTGTAAGTCACTCTGTGAATCAAACTATTATCACATTTCAGTGTATAGTGTGCGTGAACAGCGCCTTCAGATCACTGCTGTTTCTATAATGGCGATCGCCATTTTTTTTTTTTTTTTTTCTTGTCTTCCTTCCCTAAGCGCGCGCGTCTTGTGGGGCGGGCCAGCATGTCAGCCAATCCCAGACACACACACAGCTAAGTGGACTTTGAGCCAGAGAAGCAACGGCATGTGTGATAGGATCTGCATGTCACATGTCCCTGCATTATAAAACCGGACATTTTCTTCACGGACGCCATTATCTGCCTTCTGCGTCTTTGGTGTCAGACATCACTGTCGCAGCTCCGTCTTCCTGAGTCCTATAGCCGATACAGCTGTATGCGCTGCATACACAGCGTTAGACAGCTTAGGGAGAGCACTTTATAGCAGTCCTTTTAAGGGCTCCAACCGGCAGGGTCAGAGAGCCATAGGTGACAGGTCCTGCAAACAGCAACAGCGTCTGTGTAGCCCAGATCAGGGATTTCCTACCTGCATTTCACCATTAGGAGGGAATAGAAAGGCAGTCTTCCATTCCTCTACCCAGAGCACCACAATCCTGCCACTGTACCCTCTTGTCCTCTGCACACTCCAACTGATAACTAAGCCATTATACTAGCAAACACTCAGTGTACCTAGTGGCATCCTATACGTGGCTATTGGACTTTGCTATAGTCCCACTAGTGCAAAGACATTTGCAGAGCGCGTCTGCCTGCGTTGCACACTACAACTCATTCTAACCAAGCCATTATACTAGCAAACACTCAGTGTACCTAGTGGCATCCTATACGTGGCTATTGGACTTTGCTATAGTCCCACTAGTGCAAAGACATTTGCAGAGCGCGTCTGCCTGCGTTGCACACTACAACTCATTCTAACCAAGCCATTATACTAGCAAACACTCAGTGTACCTAGTGGCATCCTATACGTGGCTATTGGACTTTGCTATAGTCCCACTAGTGCAAATACATTTGCAGAGCGCGTCTGCCTGCGTTGCACACTACAACTCATTCTAACCAAGCCATTATACTAGCAAACACTCAGTGTACCTAGTGGCATCCTATACGTGGCTATTGGACTTTGCTATAGTCCCACTAGTGCAAAGACATTTGCAGAGCGCGTCTGCCTGCGTTGCACACTACAACTCATTCTAACCAAGCCATTATACTAGCAAACACTCAGTGTACCTAGTGGCATCCTATACGTGGCTATTGGACTTTGCTATAGTCCCACTAGTGCAAAGACATTTGCAGAGCGCGTCTGCCTGCGTTGCACACTACAACTCATTCTAACCAAGCCATTATACTAGCAAACACTCAGTGTACCTAGTGGCATCCTATACGTGGCTATTGGACTTTGCTATAGTCCCACTAGTGCAAAGACATTTGCAGAGCGCGTCTGCCTGCGTTGCACACTACAACTCATTCTAACCAAGCCATTATACTAGCAAACACTCAGTGTACCTAGTGGCATCCTATACGTGGCTATTGGACTTTGCTATAGTCCCACTAGTGCAAAGACATTTGCAGAGCGCGTCTGCCTGCGTTGCACACTACAACTCATTCTAACCAAGCCATTATACTAGCAAACACTCAGTGTACCTAGTGGCATCCTATACGTGGCTATTGGACTTTGCTATAGTCCCACTAGTGCAAAGACATTTGCAGAGCGCGTCTGCCTGCGTTGCACACTACAACTCATTCTAACCAAGCCATTATACTAGCAAACACTCAGTGTACCTAGTGGCATCCTATACGTGGCTATTGGACTTTGCTATAGTCCCACTAGTGCAAAGACATTTGCAGAGCGCGTCTGCCTGCGTTGCACACTACAACTCATTCTAACCAAGCCATTATACTAGCAAACACTCAGTGTACCTAGTGGCATCCTATACGTGGCTATTGGACTTTGCTATAGTCCCACTAGTGCAAAGACATTTGCAGAGCGCGTCTGCCTGCGTTGCACACTACAACTCATTCTAACCAAGCCATTATACTAGCAAACACTCAGTGTACCTAGTGGCATCCTATACGTGGCTATTGGACTTTGCTATAGTCCCACTAGTGCAAAGACATTTGCAGAGCGCGTCTGCCTGCGTTGCACACTACAACTCATTCTAACCAAGCCATTATACTAGCAAACACTCAGTGTACCTAGTGGCATCCTATACGTGGCTATTGGACTTTGCTATAGTCCCACTAGTGCAAAGACATTTGCAGAGCGCGTCTGCCTGCGTTGCACACTACAACTCATTCTAACCAAGCCATTATACTAGCAAACACTCAGTGTACCTAGTGGCATCCTATACGTGGCTATTGGACTTTGCTATAGTCCCACTAGTGCAAAGACATTTGCAGAGCGCGTCTGCCTGCGTTGCACACTACAACTCATTCTAACCAAGCCATTATACTAGCAAACACTCAGTGTACCTAGTGGCATCCTATACGTATCTATTGGACTTTGCTATAGTCCCACTAGTGCAAAGACATTTGCAGAGCGCGTCTGCCTGCGTTGCACACTACAACTCATTCTAACCAAGCCATTATACTAGCAAACACTCAGTGTACCTAGTGGCATCCTATACGTGGCTATTGGACTTTGCTATAGTCCCACTAGTGCAAAGACATTTGCAGAGCGCGTCTGCCTGCGTTGCACACTACAACTCATTCTAACCAAGCCATTATACTAGCAAACACTCAGTGTACCTAGTGGCATCCTATACGTGGCTATTGGACTTTGCTATAGTCCCACTAGTGCAAAGACATTTGCAGAGCGCGTCTGCCTGCGTTGCACACTACAACTCATTCTAACCAAGCCATTATACTAGCAAACACTCAGTGTACCTAGTGGCATCCTATACGTGGCTATTGGACTTTGCTATAGTCCCACTAGTGCAAAGACATTTGCAGAGCGCGTCTGCCTGCGTTGCACACTACAACTCATTCTAACCAAGCCATTATACTAGCAAACACTCAGTGTACCTAGTGGCATCCTATACGTGGCTATTGGACTTTGCTATAGTCCCACTAGTGCAAAGACATTTGCAGAGCGCGTCTGCCTGCGTTGCACACTACAACTCATTCTAACCAAGCCATTATACTAGCAAACACTCAGTGTACCTAGTGGCATCCTATACGTGGCTATTGGACTTTGCTATAGTCCCACTAGTGCAAAGACATTTGCAGAGCGCGTCTGCCTGCGTTGCACACTACAACTCATTCTAACCAAGCCATTATACTAGCAAACACTCAGTGTACCTAGTGGCATCCTATACGTGGCTATTGGACTTTGCTATAGTCCCACTAGTGCAAAGACATTTGCAGAGCGCGTCTGCCTGCGTTGCACACTACAACTCATTCTAACCAAGCCATTATACTAGCAAACACTCAGTGTACCTAGTGGCATCCTATACGTGGCTATTGGACTTTGCTATAGTCCCACTAGTGCAAAGACATTTGCAGAGCGCGTCTGCCTGCGTTGCACACTACAACTCATTCTAACCAAGCCATTATACTAGCAAACACTCAGTGTACCTAGTGGCATCCTATACGTGGCTATTGGACTTTGCTATAGTCCCACTAGTGCAAAGACATTTGCAGAGCGCGTCTGCCTGCGTTGCACACTACAACTCATTCTAACCAAGCCATTATACTAGCAAACACTCAGTGTACCTAGTGGCATCCTATACGTGGCTATTGGACTTTGCTATAGTCCCACTAGTGCAAAGACATTTGCAGAGCGCGTCTGCCTGCGTTGCACACTACAACTCATTCTAACCAAGCCATTATACTAGCAAACACTCAGTGTACCTAGTGGCATCCTATACGTGGCTATTGGACTTTGCTATAGTCCCACTAGTGCAAAGACATTTGCAGAGCGCGTCTGCCTGCGTTGCACACTACAACTCATTCTAACCAAGCCATTATACTAGCAAACACTCAGTGTACCTAGTGGCATCCTATACGTGGCTATTGGACTTTGCTATAGTCCCACTAGTGCAAAGACATTTGCAGAGCGCGTCTGCCTGCGTTGCACACTACAACTCATTCTAACCAAGCCATTATACTAGCAAACACTCAGTGTACCTAGTGGCATCCTATACGTGGCTATTGGACTTTGCTATAGTCCCACTAGTGCAAAGACATTTGCAGAGCGCGTCTGCCTGCGTTGCACACTACAACTCATTCTAACCAAGCCATTATACTAGCAAACACTCAGTGTACCTAGTGGCATCCTATACGTGGCTATTGGACTTTGCTATAGTCCCACTAGTGCAAAGACATTTGCAGAGCGCGTCTGCCTGCGTTGCACACTACAACTCATTCTAACCAAGCCATTATACTAGCAAACACTCAGTGTACCTAGTGGCATCCTATACGTGGCTATTGGACTTTGCTATAGTCCCACTAGTGCAAAGACATTTGCAGAGCGCGTCTGCCTGCGTTGCACACTACAACTCATTCTAACCAAGCCATTATACTAGCAAACACTCAGTGTACCTAGTGGCATCCTATACGTGGCTATTGGACTTTGCTATAGTCCCACTAGTGCAAAGACATTTGCAGAGCGCGTCTGCCTGCGTTGCACACTACAACTCATTCTAACCAAGCCATTATACTAGCAAACACTCAGTGTACCTAGTGGCATCCTATACGTGGCTATTGGACTTTGCTATAGTCCCACTAGTGCAAAGACATTTGCAGAGCGCGTCTGCCTGCGTTGCACACTACAACTCATTCTAACCAAGCCATTATACTAGCAAACACTCAGTGTACCTAGTGGCATCCTATACGTGGCTATTGGACTTTGCTATAGTCCCACTAGTGCAAAGACATTTGCAGAGCGCGTCTGCCTGCGTTGCACACTACAACTCATTCTAACCAAGCCATTATACTAGCAAACACTCAGTGTACCTAGTGGCATCCTATACGTGGCTATTGGACTTTGCTATAGTCCCACTAGTGCAAAGACATTTGCAGAGCGCGTCTGCCTGCGTTGCACACTACAACTCATTCTAACCAAGCCATTATACTAGCAAACACTCAGTGTACCTAGTGGCATCCTATACGTGGCTATTGGACTTTGCTATAGTCCCACTAGTGCAAAGACATTTGCAGAGCGCGTCTGCCTGCGTTGCACACTACAACTCATTCTAACCAAGCCATTATACTAGCAAACACTCAGTGTACCTAGTGGCATCCTATACGTGGCTATTGGACTTTGCTATAGTCCCACTAGTGCAAAGACATTTGCAGAGCGCGTCTGCCTGCGTTGCACACTACAACTCATTCTAACCAAGCCATTATACTAGCAAACACTCAGTGTACCTAGTGGCATCCTATACGTGGCTATTGGACTTTGCTATAGTCCCACTAGTGCAAAGACATTTGCAGAGCGCGTCTGCCTGCGTTGCACACTACAACTCATTCTAACCAAGCCATTATACTAGCAAACACTCAGTGTACCTAGTGGCATCCTATACGTGGCTATTGGACTTTGCTATAGTCCCACTAGTGCAAAGACATTTGCAGAGCGCGTCTGCCTGCGTTGCACACTACAACTCATTCTAACCAAGCCATTATACTAGCAAACACTCAGTGTACCTAGTGGCATCCTATACGTGGCTATTGGACTTTGCTATAGTCCCACTAGTGCAAAGACATTTGCAGAGCGCGTCTGCCTGCGTTGCACACTACAACTCATTCTAACCAAGCCATTATACTAGCAAACACTCAGTGTACCTAGTGGCATCCTATACGTGGCTATTGGACTTTGCTATAGTCCCACTAGTGCAAAGACATTTGCAGAGCGCGTCTGCCTGCGTTGCACACTACAACTCATTCTAACCAAGCCATTATACTAGCAAACACTCAGTGTACCTAGTGGCATCCTATACGTGGCTATTGGACTTTGCTATAGTCCCACTAGTGCAAAGACATTTGCAGAGCGCGTCTGCCTGCGTTGCACACTACAACTCATTCTAACCAAGCCATTATACTAGCAAACACTCAGTGTACCTAGTGGCATCCTATACGTGGCTATTGGACTTTGCTATAGTCCCACTAGTGCAAAGACATTTGCAGAGCGCGTCTGCCTGCGTTGCACACTACAACTCATTCTAACCAAGCCATTATACTAGCAAACACTCAGTGTACCTAGTGGCATCCTATACGTGGCTATTGGACTTTGCTATAGTCCCACTAGTGCAAAGACATTTGCAGAGCGCGTCTGCCTGCGTTGCACACTACAACTCATTCTAACCAAGCCATTATACTAGCAAACACTCAGTGTACCTAGTGGCATCCTATACGTGGCTATTGGACTTTGCTATAGTCCCACTAGTGCAAAGACATTTGCAGAGCGCGTCTGCCTGCGTTGCACACTACAACTCATTCTAACCAAGCCATTATACTAGCAAACACTCAGTGTACCTAGTGGCATCCTATACGTGGCTATTGGACTTTGCTATAGTCCCACTAGTGCAAAGACATTTGCAGAGCGCGTCTGCCTGCGTTGCACACTACAACTCATTCTAACCAAGCCATTATACTAGCAAACACTCACTGTACCTAGTGGCATCCTATACGTGGCTATTGGACTTTGCTATAGTCCCACTAGTGCAAAGACATTTGCAGAGCGCGTCTGCCTGCGTTGCACACTACAACTCATTCTAACCAAGCCATTATACTAGCAAACACTCAGTGTACCTAGTGGCATCCTATACGTGGCTATTGGACTTTGCTATAGTCCCACTAGTGCAAAGACATTTGCAGCACGTCTGCCTGCGTTGCACACTCCAACTAATTATAACTAAGTTGCATTGTCAGGGATATTTATTCTTTATTATTCTGCTGTTAATAAAGCTAGACCACCACTGCAATCTTCACCACCTCTCAATTTTTACTACCACATTTTCAGTCCACAATCTTGTCGCAATCAACATGAGTGGCAAAATGACAGATGCTGGTGGAAAGGGGAAGAGGCGTGGTGGAAAAGGCAAAAAAGGTTTTGTCCGTGGGGAAGGTGGCAAAGCTCCATTATCATCTGCTGAAGATAGACCATCTACCAGCAAAAGTAAGATGTCTACTACTTACCGTGGACAATCCGATGTGCTCCCTTTTTTACGGACACGAACAACAGGAAGAAAGGTAGATGATGGGCAAAAAAGGAAAATGCTTGAATGGATCTCAAGTGGTCCAACAAGTGCCCTCTCAGCCACTTCAAGTACCGCATCCAAAAAACACCAGTCCTCTGAGTTGTCATCCCAATCACACTTGATTTCTCCCAGCTCTGAAGTCTCCATCAGCCCTGCACAGTATGGTGGAACTGAGATGGCTGAGTCTGCAGAGCTGTTCAGTCACACTATAGCCTGGGAATCAGAGGTCTGCTCCCAAGCTACAGTGAGTACAGAACAGGAAATGGTCTGCAGTGATGCCCAGAACCTTTGTGACTCAGATTCAGGCCGTGAGGACCAAGTTTCTGAGCATAATGTTGACCCTTTGTCACAAACTGTAACACCTGTGGTTATAGACAATGAGGAACATACTGATGAAGATGAGACGCAGATACCCGATTGGGATGACAACTTAAATATTCCGTCAGGGCAAGAAGAGGCTCGGTCTGAGGGGGAGGGGAGTGCAAACACAACAATTGATGATGACGTTCTAGATCCCACCTACTGTCAACCCCCAGTCAGGCACTCGAGGAGGTCAACAGAGGCGGTGGAGGAGGATGCAACCGACGACGAAGTTACCTTGCGCCTTCCTGGACAGAGTCGGAGCACTGGTAGCACGTCTACAACTGCATCCTCAGCCACCACTCTGCCTATGAGCATTATTCGGGGTGGATCAACAGGTCGCATGGCCTCTAAGCCTTGCCTAGCCTGGTCCTTTTTTCACATCGAAAAAGATCGCCCAACTCATGTGATATGTAACATTTGTCATGATTCTCTTAGTAGAGGTCAAAAGCTCAGCAGTTTGACAACTTCTTCCATGAATCGTCACATGAATAAATATCATAAGTCCCGGTGGGAAGCTCACCGTGCTGCAATGCGGCCTAGCGGAGCGAACCATCCACCGCCCGCCCCTTCCACTGCATCCGCGCGCTCTTCATCTTCTAGGACTGTGGGGACAGCTGCCACACCTGTTTTTCCACGCAAAACTTCCACCACTGTAACCGCAACAGGCAGTTTGCTTGTAAGGTCGTCAGTTGGTTTGGAAGGGGAAACAAGTGAGTGTGTACAGCTCTCTCAGACATCGATAGCACCAACATTGGATGAAGGCAACATCATGTCTCCGCCTGCACTTTCCTCACAAACCTGCATTTTTCCAGGGACACCCTACTCAACACCGTCTACACACAGCAGCCAGATCTCTGTCCCTCAGATGTGGTCAAATAAAAGGCCACTTCCTCCGACCCATGACAAAGCTAAGAGGTTGACTCTATCCCTCTGTAAGCTGTTGGCTACCGAAATGCTGCCTTTCCGCCTAGTGGACACACAGGATTTTAGAGACCTTATGTCTGTCGCTGTGCCCCAGTACCAGATGCCTAGTCGCCACTACTTCTCTAAGAAAGGTGTGCCCGCGCTACACCAGCATGTCGCACACAACATCACCGCTTCCTTGAGAAACTCTGTGTGTGAACGGGTGCATTTCACCACCGATACTTGGACCAGTAAGCATGGACAGGGACGTTACATGTCGCTGACTGGGCACTGGGTAACTATGGTGATAGATGGTGAAGGGTCTGCTGCACAAGTCTTGCCGTCCCCACGACTTGTGTGTCAATCCTCTGTCTGTCCAAGTTCCGCCACTGCTTCTGCATCCTCCACCTCATCTGGGTCCTCCACCTCCGCCCCAAGCCTGCCTGGTCAGGCCACCAGCGTTCTCACTGCGCAGAAGGAATCACGCACCCCTCATTACTATGCTGGCAGCAGAGCGCAACGGCATCAGGCGGTCTTTAGCTTGACATGTCTTGGTAATAAGAGTCACACAGCTGAGGAGTTGTGGTCAGCTTTGCGGTCCGAGTTTAATAAATGGTTGTCTCCACTCAAACTGCAGCCTGGTAAGGCCGTGTGCGACAATGCTGCAAACCTGGGTGCGGCACTTCGCCTGGGCAAGGTGACACACGTACCTTGTATGGCTCACGTGTTGAACCTTGTCGTGCAGCAATTTTTAACACACTATCCCGGCCTAGATGGCCTTCTGAACAGGGCACGAAAACTGTCAGCTCACTTCCGCCGTTCAAGCGCCGCAGCAGAGCGACTTGCATCGCTCCAGAAGTCTTTCGGCCTGCCGGTTCATCGCCTGAAATGCGATGTGGCGACACGCTGGAATTCAACTCTCCACATGTTACAGCGACTGTGGCAGCACCGCAGAGCCCTGGTGCAATACGTCATGACGTATAGCCTGGGCCAACGAGATGCAGAGGTGGGGCAGATCACCCTGATGGAGTGGTCTCAGATCAAGGACCTATGCACCCTTCTGCACAGTTTCGACATGGCGACGAATATGTTTAGCGCTGACAATGCCATTATCAGCATGACGATTCCAGTCATTTACATGCTGGAGCACACGCTAAACACTATTCGGAGTCAGGGGGTGGGACAACATGAAGGGGAGGAACTACAGGAGGATTCATATGCGCAAGGGACAACAACATCACGAAGGTCCAGACGTTCATCATCACCAACGCAGCAGGCATGGGACCATGGGGGACAGGGATCGACAAGGGCGCATAGTAGCAGGCGAAATGTTGAGCAAGGTGCAGGAGAACATGAAGAAATGGAGGACGAACTGTCCATGGACATGGAAGACTCAGCGGATGAGGGAGACCTTGGTCAAATTTCAGTTGAAAGAGGTTGGGGTCAGATGTCAGAGGAAGAAAGAACGGGTAGCACCTCTATGCCACAAACACAGCATGGACTTGGTCCGCATGGCTGCGCAAGACACATGAGTGCCTTTTTGTTGCACTACCTCCAACATGACAGTCGTATTGTCAAAATTAGAAGTGATGATGACTACTGGATTGCCACACTATTAGATCCCCGGTACAAGTCCAAATTTTGTGACATAATTCCAGCCATAGAAAGGGACGCACGTATGCAGGAGTATCAGCAGAAGCTGTTACTAGATCTTAGCTCGGCTTTTCCACCAAACAACCGTGCAGGTGCAGGGAGTGAATCTCCCAGTTGTAACTTGACAAACATGGGACGGTCTCGTCATCTTCAACAGTCTACCCGTACCAGTAGGACCTTTTCTGGTGCCGGTAACAGCAATTTTATGGAATCTTTTCATAATTTTTTTAGACCCTCTTTTGCAAGGCCACCAGAGACAACAAGTCTGACACATAGTCAACGGCTGGAGAGGATGATACAGGAGTATCTCCAAATGAACATCGATGCCATGACTGTGCAACTGGAGCCTTGCTCCTTTTGGGCTTCAAACCTACAAAAATGGCCAGAGCTCGCAACTTACGCCTTGGAGATTTTGTCGTGTCCAGCTGCCAGCGTTGTCTCTGAACGTGTATTCAGTGCTGCTGGGTGTGTGCTGACAGATAAGCGCACGCGTCTGTCCAGTGACAATGTGGACAGACTGACGTTCATCAAAATGAACAAGTCATGGATCCAGAAGGAATTTACTACCCCTGTGTCATCCTGGGGAGAGTAAATGCTTGTGGATTTGGAATGTGCTTGATGCAAATCAAAACATCCTGTTTGCAACTAGGGCCCAAGTGCTGCCACTGATGGGGTGGGTGTCTGTGTGGCCCAATTTTTGGAAAAAAGGGAGACTCCGCTTGGAGTAACCCTTGCTTGCTGTGTTTTTAAAAGAAGCCAAGATGAACAGAGCTGGGATCAGGAAAGACTTTGCTACCTACCCCGGTGTCATCCTGGGGACGGCTAAGAATAGCGTATTTTTGAATGTGCTTGATGCAAATCAAAACATCCTGTTTGCAACTAGGGCCCAAGTGCTGCCACTGATGGGGTGGGTGTCTGTGTGGCCCAATTTTTGGAAAAAAGGGAGACTCCGCTTGGAGTAACCCTTGCTTGCTGTGTTTTTAAAAGAAGCCAAGATGAACAGAGCTGGGATCAGGAAAGACTTTGCTACCTACCCCGGTGTCATCCTGGGGACGGCTAAGAATAGCGTATTTTTGAATGTGCTTGATGCAAATCAAAACATCCTGTTTGCAACTAGGGCCCAAGTGCTGCCACTGATGGGGTGGGTGTCTGTGTGGCCCAATTTTTTGAAAAAAGGGAGACTCCGCTTGGAGTAACCCTTGCTTACATTGTTTTTAAAAGAAGCCAAGATGAACAAGTCATGGGTCAGCAAAGACTTTGCTACCTACCCCGGTGTCATCCTGGGGACGGCTAAGAATAGCGTATTTTTGAATGTGCTTGATGCAAATCAAAACATCCTGTTTGCAACTAGGGCCCAAGTGCTGCCACTGATGGGGTGGGTGTCTGTGTGGCCCAATTTTTGGAAAAAAGGGAGACTCCGCTTGGAGTAACCCTTGCTTGCTGTGTTTTTAAAAGAAGCCAAGATGAACAGAGCTGGGATCAGGAAAGACTTTGCTACCTACCCCGGTGTCATCCTGGGGACGGATAAGAATAGCGTATTTTTGAATGTGCTTGATGCAAATCAAAACATCCTGTTTGCAACTAGGGCCCAAGTGCTGCCACTGATGGGGTGGGTGTCTGTGTGGCCCAATTTTTGGAAAAAAGGGAGACTCCGCTTGGAGTAACCCTTGCTTACATTGTTTTTAAAAGAAGCCAAGATGAACAAGTCATGGGTCAGCAAAGACTTTGCTACCTACCCCGGTGTCATCCTGGGGACGGCTAAGAATAGCGTATTTTTGAATGTGCTTGATGCAAATCAAAACATCCTGTTTGCAACTAGGGCCCAAGTGCTGCCACTGATGGGGTGGGTGTCTGTGTGGCCCAATTTTTGGAAAAAAGGGAGACTCCGCTTGGAGTAACCCTTGCTTGCTGTGTTTTTAAAAGAAGCCAAGATGAACAGAGCTGGGATCAGGAAAGACTTTGCTACCTACCCCGGTGTCATCCTGTGGACGGCTAAGAATAGCGTATTTTTGAATGTGCTTGATGCAAATCAAAACATCCTGTTTGCAACTAGGGCCCAAGTGCTGCCACTGATGGGGTGGGTGTCTGTGTGGCCCAATTTTTGGAAAAAAGGGAGACTCCGCTTGGAGTAACCCTTGCTTGCTGTGTTTTTAAAAGAAGCCAAGATGAACAGAGCTGGGATCAGGAAAGACTTTGCTACCTACCCCGGTGTCATCCTGGGGACGGCTAAGAATAGCGTATTTTTGAATGTGCTTGATGCAAATCAAAACATCCTGTTTGCAACTAGGGCCCAAGTGCTGCCACTGATGGGGTGGGTGTCTGTGTGGCCCAATTTTTGGAAAAAAGGGAGACTCCGCTTGGAGTAACCCTTGCTTGCTGTGTTTTTAAAAGAAGCCAAGATGAACAGAGCTGGGATCAGGAAAGACTTTGCTACCTACCCCGGTGTCATCCTGTGGACGGCTAAGAATAGCGTATTTTTGAATGTGCTTGATGCAAATCAAAACATCCTGTTTGCAACTAGGGCCCAAGTGCTGCCACTGATGGGGTGGGTGTCTGTGTGGCCCAATTTTTGGAAAAAAGGGAGACTCCGCTTGGAGTAACCCTTGCTTACATTGTTTTTAAAAGAAGCCAAGATGAACAAGTCATGGGTCAGCAAAGACTTTGCTACCTACCCCGGTGTCATCCTGGGGACGGCTAAGAATAGCGTATTTTTGAATGTGCTTGATGCAAATCAAAACATCCTGTTTGCAACTAGGGCCCAAGTGCTGCCACTGATGGGGTGGGTGTCTGTGTGGCCCAATTTTTGGAAAAAAGGGAGACTCCGCTTGGAGTAACCCTTGCTTGCTGTGTTTTTAAAAGAAGCCAAGATGAACAGAGCTGGGATCAGGAAAGACTTTGCTACCTACCCCGGTGTCATCCTGGGGACGGCTAAGAATAGCGTATTTTTGAATGTGCTTGATGCAAATCAAAACATCCTGTTTGCAACTAGGGCCCAAGTGCTGCCACTGATGGGGTGGGTGTCTGTGTGGCCCAATTTTTTGAAAAAAGGGAGACTCCGCTTGGAGTAACCCTTGCTTACATTGTTTTTAAAAGAAGCCAAGATGAACAAGTCATGGGTCAGCAAAGACTTTGCTACCTACCCCGGTGTCATCCTGGGGACGGCTAAGAATAGCGTATTTTTGAATGTGCTTGATGCAAATCAAAACATCCTGTTTGCAACTAGGGCCCAAGTGCTGCCACTGATGGGGTGGGTGTCTGTGTGGCCCAATTTTTGGAAAAAAGGGAGACTCCGCTTGGAGTAACCCTTGCTTGCTGTGTTTTTAAAAGAAGCCAAGATGAACAGAGCTGGGATCAGGAAAGACTTTGCTACCTACCCCGGTGTCATCCTGTGGACGGCTAAGAATAGCGTATTTTTGAATGTGCTTGATGCAAATCAAAACATCCTGTTTGCAACTAGGGCCCAAGTGCTGCCACTGATGGGGTGGGTGTCTGTGTGGCCCAATTTTTGGAAAAAAGGGAGACTCCGCTTGGAGTAACCCTTGCTTGCTGTGTTTTTAAAAGAAGCCAAGATGAACAGAGCTGGGATCAGGAAAGACTTTGCTACCTACCCCGGTGTCATCCTGTGGACGGCTAAGAATAGCGTATTTTTGAATGTGCTTGATGCAAATCAAAACATCCTGTTTGCAACTAGGGCCCAAGTGCTGCCACTGATGGGGTGGGTGTCTGTGTGGCCCAATTTTTGGAAAAAAGGGAGACTCCGCTTGGAGTAACCCTTGCTTGCTGTGTTTTTAAAAGAAGCCAAGATGAACAGAGCTGGGATCAGGAAAGACTTTGCTACCTACCCCGGTGTCATCCTGGGGACGGCTAAGAATAGCGTATTTTTGAATGTGCTTGATGCAAATCAAAACATCCTGTTTGCAACTAGGGCCCAAGTGCTGCCACTGATGGGGTGGGTGTCTGTGTGGCCCAATTTTTGGAAAAAAGGGAGACTCCGCTTGGAGTAACCCTTGCTTGCTGTGTTTTTAAAAGAAGCCAAGATGAACAGAGCTGGGATCAGGAAAGACTTTGCTACCTACCCCGGTGTCATCCTGGGGACGGCTAAGAATAGCGTATTTTTGAATGTGCTTGATGCAAATCAAAACATCCTGTTTGCAACTAGGGCCCAAGTGCTGCCACTGATGGGGTGGGTGTCTGTGTGGCCCAATTTTTGGAAAAAAGGGAGACTCCGCTTGGAGTAACCCTTGCTTGCTGTGTTTTTAAAAGAAGCCAAGATGAACAGAGCTGGGATCAGGAAAGACTTTGCTACCTACCCCGGTGTCATCCTGTGGACGGCTAAGAATAGCGTATTTTTGAATGTGCTTGATGCAAATCAAAACATCCTGTTTGCAACTAGGGCCCAAGTGCTGCCACTGATGGGGTGGGTGTCTGTGTGGCCCAATTTTTGGAAAAAAGGGAGACTCCGCTTGGAGTAACCCTTGCTTACATTGTTTTTAAAAGAAGCCAAGATGAACAAGTCATGGGTCAGCAAAGACTTTGCTACCTACCCCGGTGTCATCCTGGGGACGGCTAAGAATAGCGTATTTTTGAATGTGCTTGATGCAAATCAAAACATCCTGTTTGCAACTAGGGCCCAAGTGCTGCCACTGATGGGGTGGGTGTCTGTGTGGCCCAATTTTTGGAAAAAAGGGAGACTCCGCTTGGAGTAACCCTTGCTTGCTGTGTTTTTAAAAGAAGCCAAGATGAACAGAGCTGGGATCAGGAAAGACTTTGCTACCTACCCCGGTGTCATCCTGGGGACGGCTAAGAATAGCGTATTTTTGAATGTGCTTGATGCAAATCAAAACATCCTGTTTGCAACTAGGGCCCAAGTGCTGCCACTGATGGGGTGGGTGTCTGTGTGGCCCAATTTTTGGAAAAAAGGGAGACTCCGCTTGGAGTAACCCTTGCTTACATTGTTTTTAAAAGAAGCCAAGATGAACAAGTCATGGGTCAGCAAAGACTTTGCTACCTACCCCGGTGTCATCCTGGGGACGGCTAAGAATAGCGTATTTTTGAATGTGCTTGATGCAAATCAAAACATCCTGTTTGCAACTAGGGCCCAAGTGCTGCCACTGATGGGGTGGGTGTCTGTGTGGCCCAATTTTTGGAAAAAAGGGAGACTCCGCTTGGAGTAACCCTTGCTTGCTGTGTTTTTAAAAGAAGCCAAGATGAACAGAGCTGGGATCAGGAAAGACTTTGCTACCTACCCCGGTGTCATCCTGTGGACGGCTAAGAATAGCGTATTTTTGAATGTGCTTGATGCAAATCAAAACATCCTGTTTGCAACTAGGGCCCAAGTGCTGCCACTGATGGGGTGGGTGTCTGTGTGGCCCAATTTTTGGAAAAAAGGGAGACTCCGCTTGGAGTAACCCTTGCTTGCTGTGTTTTTAAAAGAAGCCAAGATGAACAGAGCTGGGATCAGGAAAGACTTTGCTACCTACCCCGGTGTCATCCTGGGGACGGTTAAGAATAGCGTATTTTTGAATGTGCTTGATGCAAATCTAGCTGTGAAGTGTACAACTGGGGCCCAAGTGCTGCCACTGAAGGGGTGGGTGTGTGTGGGGCCCAATTTTTGGAAAAAAGGGAGACTCCGCTTGGAGTAACCCTTGCTTGCTGTGTTTTTAAAAGAAGCCAAGATGAACAGAGCTGGGATCAGGAAAGACTTTGCTACCTACCCCGGTGTCATCCTGGGGACGGATAAGAATGGCGTATTTTTGAATGTGCTTGATGCAAATCTAGCTGTGAAGTGTACAACTGGGGCACAACTGCTGCCACTGAAGGGGTGGGTGTGTGGGGCCCAATTTTTGGAAAAAAGGGAGACTCCGCTTGGAGTCACCTTGCGGTGTTTTACATGACTTTAGAAGGGCGTGCCATGCCTATATCTGTGTGTCCTCCTCTTTTTCCTTGTCCAGCTGTTTTGTTTTCGCATGAGTACATGTCCTTGTCACTTTCCCATGTGTTTGTGTTGTGTTGTGAGTTGTTTGTCACCTTTTGGACACCTTTGAGGGTGTTTTCTAGGTGTTTTACTGTGTTTGTGATTGCCTGCCATTGTTTCCTATGGGCTCGAGTTCGGTTCGTCGAACGTTCGACGAGCCGAACTCGAGCCAGACCCCCCGTTCGGCGAACCGCCTCGAGCCGAACCGGGACCGGTTCGCTCATCTCTAGTTATGTCCTGGAAACGCATCGCATGTGATTTTTAATAAACACATTTTTTCTTTTTAATAACATTGGCAGCGTCTGTATTTTCGCTTTTTTTCCTTACTTTTGGATTCTGCAATCAATTCAGGGAGAGTTGTTGTAGGAGGGAGAGCTGACTTCAGAGCAGGCATATAGGCAGTGTTCAATTAAGATTGCATACTGCTGATGCACCATTAAATAAAACAAAAGTCTTTTTCAGAGGTACATACTGTTTATTAAAACTGTTGTTACCTGCAGTCAAAGTAGGGATAGCTGGTGGAGGGATAGTTTAGGATTAAAGGCATATAAGCAGGGCTAATTGCCTTACAATCCTTAGCAATATACTGCTGCTACAATCTAAAAAAAAGTCCTTTTCTGGGCTACATTTTGTCCTTTTTTTTTAGTAAAACTACTGTCACCTGCATTCAGTGTAGGGATTGTAGGTGTAGGTGGAGTAGCGATTGTTTAGGGTTAGAGGCATATAGGCAGAGTTCATTGCCTTACAGTCCTTCTACACTTATACTGTTGCTGCGACCTAAAAACAAAGGTTCTTTTCAGGGCTAAATATTTTCAAGTGATGGGGAAGTAGACATGCTGCTGATGGTGCATGCAGAGGTCGAGTCCAAGGGCCAGGTGAAACTGCACCTGCAGTGGGAGCACAACCAACATGCTCATCCAGCAGACCTAGCTTCCTATCCCACTTTTCAGCCAGAACAGTGCTAACAGGTGGTTGGTTGGATAGTAGGTAATGCTTCTAGTATATTTACTAGCACTATCCTGTCCTCCACACAGTCTAATCTCAGTAGACAAAAGTCTGGACCACATTATTCTCCTTTCTCCCACCATGTCGAGTCCCAAGAGACAAGAGATCCTTTACTCGGATACTCCAAGAGCTCTTTAAATTTCCATTTATTGATTCTGGCTTCTTGCGCTGCACGTATCAAAAAGGACATGAGGAGTTCATGTGTAGTGATGGCCAAATATTTGAGCAGCCACTGTGTAAATAGATGACAATAAGGAATGGCAATTAATGTATCAAGAGGTAGATGATGATGAGACACAGTTGGCAACAAGTCATGTTGTTAAGTCAACAAGTCAGGAGGACCAGAGTGTGGAAGTGGAAGACAAGGGGGTGAATGGTGATGTCACTGACTAAACATGGGATGGTACCATGCAGAGCGAGAACAGCAATGCACAAGGGAAGGGATTCATAGCATTGCAACAGTGGGGTGGCCAGAAGGAGAAACGGGGTAACTGTTCTCCATAGCCCCAACGTGCAACACTTTCCCAGTCCAAGGGTGAGGTGTTTCACAGTCTGGCCCTTTTCTCACAAAAGTACAGACAATAAAAAAAGAGTCATTTACAACCTGTGCCATTCCAAGATCAAAAGAGACCTGACCACTGTCAGCCTGACCACCATCATCATGTTCAGGCACATGTCATTGAGGCACCAGACTAGGTGTTCCAAACACCTGGAACCACAAATAGTGTCTGATGGTGACACCACTGCCTCTTCACCTGTGCTATGTGTTTGCCAATCCCCTGTCCAGGACATAGGCATGGATGCCTCCCGCTCTGCACCTGTCAGTGCACATTCACAAGCAGCATCTGCAACCATGACTGGTTCTTTGTCACAGTGCAGTGTTCAGCTGTCCCTACCCCAGGCCTTAGAACAAAAAGATAAATGCCCAGCCACCCACCTACAGGCTGAAACATTAAACATGCACATTTACAAACTGCTTGACCTGGAAGTGTTGCTGTTTAGGCTTGTGGACATTGAGGCTTCGGTTATCCCTCGGTATTTGGTTTTTAGCAGCCACTACTTTTCCTGGTGTGCCATCCGCACCTTGCACAAGACCATGTCCAATAATGTCACCCATGCCCTGACCAAGGCAGTTACTGGGAAGGTCCACTTAACAACCGATACGTAGACAATTGCTTGTAGCCAGTGATGCTACATTTCCCTGACGGCATACTGGGTGAACCTTGTGGAGGCCTGGACTGGACGAAGTCGGACCCTGGGTCGGCACATGTGCTCTCAATGCCAAAGTTTGCAGTGCCGCTAGCGTTTTGTCAGAGTAGGTTTTTAGTGCCGCCAGGGCCATAATAACTGATTTGGTACATCTTCCTGTCAACTAAAAATGCTGACTTTTATCGAAATGAACAAGGCCTGGATTGTACCAGACTTCTCAACCCCACAGAATGAAAGCAGAAGAATCGAAAGCCAATTCAAATGTTCCCTTTTTTCTGGTGTAGTCCCATATACCACTGACCACCCCAAAAAGGATATACAGTTAATGGTTTCTTCTTTTTCTTGTCCTCCTCCTTCTCCTCCACCATATTAATAGGGTCATTATGTGGCCCTCACTCAAAAATTTTTTAGAGGCTCATCAGGCGGCCCTCACTCATAATTTTTATAGGTGGCCCTTGCTTCATATTTTTAGAGGGTCATCAGGCATCTGTGACGCCCTGGACTAGCCAGGTAGTCACATACATAACAACATACACCCCCCCACCCTAGACAGTTACAACAGTCAGACGAAAACTCTTGTTGCCTCCCTCCAGGGTCTGATGTCCACACCAGGTGGGGCGGAGCCAAGTGGTTGGCCCCACCTACCAAGGAGTTCACAGGCCTGGAGATGGGAAAAGAGACAGATCAGTTTTGGAGGTGAAAGTGAGAGGAGTAAAACGTCTGCTTGTGTCGGAGCCCAGGCACTGACAGCAAGGTTGGCAGACGGTGGTGGCCGTCTGCAGGAGTTAGCGGAACTCTGTGGAACCGTAGGACCGGGGTTGGGCGGTAGCCCACCAGTACCTAACCGGGGAGCAGAGTGAAGCTAAGTACACAGGCAGGGCCATCGGACCCCGACCAGGCTTGGAGCCTCCGACAATAGTCAAATCTGAGTGTGACAGGAACCCCAGGGGTTTCCCAACAACCAAGACCCAACAGAAGGCAACAGTCCACACCGTGAGTATACACAGCCACCGCCACAGGCTAGAGATCCAAGGGCCAGTGCCTGCGGGCAAAACGGGCGGGAAAAAGATGTCTGCACCCGACGGAGCCATTGGAGGAGTGGCGGTCGCAGCAGCGCCCGCAGATGGAAGTGGGGTAGCCCGTGCTCCGGCCGCAAGAGCGGGGGAGGCCGCAGGTCCAGCGGTCACCCAGGTAATGCCGTTCTCCCTGCCCTATGTGCCCAGTGCTACCTGGCTGCCACAGTGCGATGGGAAGCCTGATGCTTTGCAGGTGTTCCGGAAAAAGATTAGCCCGGTCCTCGATTTATATCCCTTGACTGACAGGCAACGAGCAGTGGTAGTGCTAGGGCAGCTAACTGGCGCGGCTGAGCAGGAGACGGAGACCTGGACCGACGCGGACCGGGCCTCAGTGATTACCATTTTTGAGAAACTCCAAATCGCTTTTGAGACCCGCACGGAAGCGGAATTGCGGATGCAGTTTTATCAGTGTCGACAGCGGCTTGCGGATAATATAAGAGACTATGCCCTGCGCCTGCAAACAACCCTCCGTACGCTGAAGCGGGTGGACACTATTAACGATGCGGACAGCAATAAGATGCTAGTGGAACAATTCCTGCAAGGGCTGGGGTCTGCGGAAGACAGCAAGCAGCTATGGCTGTGGGCCCTAGAACACCCCAATCTGGACTTTGCAGTATTGAAGGAGCGGGCCATCAAGGCCCTGCAGGCCCCAACGCCAGATGCTCCTGAGGCGGCTCCATGGCCGGCTGAAACCGCTCCCATCACGGTGGCACCTCCTCTCCCGGCTCTACCGGCCCCTGCAGTGCCCTTCGGGATGATGGAGGAGCTAGCTGCCCAGGTCCGCCGCATGGATGGAGACCTAGCCAAGATCCTTGCCGCACTCCGGCTTCCGACGAGAGTCAAGCCCCCAGGGAGGATCCAGCTTGCCGTCAGCCCAGAGGACGTCCCCTGGATGCAGCGGAGAAGGACCAATGATTCACGGTATGGGCCTCCTATTTGTTACAGGTGCAGCCAGCCTGGCCACTACTCTAGGCGATGTCCGTTAAACGAGCAACCCCTGGGGCCAAGGGCCAATCCTCGGGAGTAGACACCAATGGCCCCCCCGACTGGCGAGACCGGTACGTCGGAGCTCGCCCCATCATCCCTCTGGCAGTGGACGGCATCCCACTTATGGCCCTATTGGACACAGGGTCACAGGTAACCACTATACCATATACACTGTACCAGCAGTATTGGGGTACTAATGAACTTGCCCCCTCTGATGATAGCCTGACCCTGGTTGCAGCCAATGGACTCCCTCTAATCCAAGTGGGATGCAAACAAGTGACCCTGACCGTGAGACGTGCGGAGTTAAAGAACAAAGGGATGATTGTGGTGATGAATGAACCCAGTGACCATAACCCAAAAGTAATCCTAGGAACCAATGTGATGGAACATTGTATGAGTGAGGTGCTGAGTCTGTTGCAGCAGTTGGCCGCCACAGCAGGAGGAGGCCGACAGAGGGCTGTGCAGCGTGAGACCCGGGCCCTCCTATATCGGCAACAAGTGAATTCAACTGGTGGAGTAAGGGTGATGGATGTGGCCCCCTTGGTAGTGCCACCCCGAAGTGAGATGATGATTTGGTGCAGGGCAGCAGTAGGCCCCCGGGGGCACGACTACCCGGCGATGGTGGAACCCACGCCTTCTGAACACTGGCCCACGGTGATGGCGGCCAGAGGGGTGGTTGACGTCAAAAAGGGGAGAGTGCCTGTAAGAGTGCTGAATTGTGGAGAGGAGGAAGTTAGGCTACCCTGTTACGCTACCCTTGCCAAGTTGCTTACCCTAGACCCTCACACCATTCACGAAGCCGCCCCTCCTACCTCAGCATCCCCTGCCAGTAACCATATACCCCCAGAAGAGTTAGAGGAGTGGTGCCAGGAACTACATGTAGGCACTGAAGCCACACCCACGCGTCACAAACAGAGGGTATACAGGGTAGTGCAAGAGCATGAACAGATTTTCAGCAAGCACCCATTAGATTTCGGGAGGATTAAAGGGGTTCAACACCATATCCCTACAGGCATACATCCACCCATCAAAGAAAGATATAGGCCGATCCCACCAGCACATTATCAATGCGCCAAAGACATGTTGAGGAACATGAAGGAGGCAGGGGTCATTCAGGATAGTTGTAGTCCCTGGGCAGCCCCGCTGGTGCTGGTGAAGAAGAAGGATGGCACCATGAGAATGTGTGTGCATTACCGGAAGATCAACCAGATAACGTATAAAGATGCCTACCCTCTCCCCCGTATCGAAGAGTCGCTAGCTGCACTGAGAACTGCTAACTTCTTCTCTACCCTTGACCTGACCAGCGGATACTGGCAGGTGGCGGTCGCAGCAGAGGACCGCGAGAAAACTGCATTCGCCACTCCCATGGGACTCTGCGAGTTTAACAGCATGCCGTTCGGGCTGTGCAATGCCCCTGGAACCTTCCAATGGCTCATGGAGTGTTGCCTGGGACATCTCAATTTCGAAACTGTCCTGCTGTATCTAGATGATGTGATCGTATACTCCCAGATGTACGAGGCCCACCTGGAACACCTGGCTGAAGTGTTCACGTCCCTAGCGAAGTATGGGATGAAACTGAAGCCCTCCAAGTGCCACCTACTGAAGCCTAGGGTACAGTACCTCGGACACGTGGTGAGCGCAGAAGGTGTCGCCCAGATCCCGAGAAGATTACCGCTATCCAGGACTGTCCGAGACTGACCACAGTGAGAGAGGTGAGACAGTTCCTGGGCCTGGTGGGCTACTATCGTCACTTCATCAAGGGGTACACGAAGATGGCCGCCCCCATGCAAGACCTCCTCGTGGGACAGACCAAGGGTGGCAGGTCCCCTGGATCTCTGTTTATGTGGGAGAAGAAGCATGAGGAGTCCTTTCAACAGCTGAAGACGGCCTTGACGGGAGAGGAGATCCTGGCGTACCCCGACTACGGCCTCCCGTTCGTCCTCCACACTGATGCCAGCAATGTGGGCTTGGGAGCAGTCCTGTCCCAGGTCCAGGACGGGCGAGAAAAGGTGATCGCCTATGCCAGCAGAAAACTCCGGCCCACGGAAAGGAACCCCGAAAATTACAACTCCTTCAAGCTTGAGTTCCTGGCCCTGGTGTGGGCAATCACCGAGAGGTTCCAACATTACCTCGCAGCGGCAAAATTCACGGCTTACACGGACAATAATCCATTGACCCATCTGGACATGGCCAAACTGGGTGCTCTGGAACAGCGGTGGGTGGCCAGGCTGTCTAATTATGACTTCACTATCAAATACAGAGCCGGCCGCAAGAACACCAACGCGGATCCGTTATCCCGGATGCCCCACCTGCCAGATGTGGGGTTGGCAGACGATGACCTTGAAGAAATTGAGTTGCCCGCGTTCCATTGGCCATCGGTCGAAAAATTACATGTCAAACAACAGCAGGCAAACCTGGACCCGCTACCCAGTCAGGGTTGGCGAGAAGCCCAAGACCAAGTGCCTGCCGTCCAATTGGTCAAGACCATGATTGAGCAAGGCTCCTCCGGAATGGATCCAGCAGCGCCCCCTGAGGCCCAGCGGCTGTGGAAAGAACGAGCCCGGCTGTACCTGCTTGAGGGGAAGCTGTATCGAGGGCTGATCAACCCGAAGACTCACGAGAAGGTTCGTCAGCTGGTGGTCCCTCAGGCCAGCGTGCTCAAAGTCCTATGGGCATATCACGATGGCGCCGGGCATTTCGGCTGGAAAAAGCTGGAGATGTTGCTGAGAGAGCAGTTCTATTGGAGTGGGATGCGAGAATCTGTGGAGGCTTGGTGCCGAGAGTGCGGCCCCTGCGCGCTGAGAAGGAAGGATGAAGTCAGTCTAAGAGCCCCTCTACAGCCGATCGTCACCCATCAACCACTGGAGTTGGTTGCCTTGGACCACGTCAAGCTCACACCCAGCCGGAATGGATATACCTATGCCTTGACCATCGTGGACCACTACTCCAGATTCATGGTGGTTGTCCCAGTCAAAGATTTGACTGGCCATACTGCAGCCAGGGCATTCCAGGCCTACTTCTGTTGACCGCACGGATACCTGGAGAGGGTGCTTACGGACCAGGGTTCAGCCTTTGAAGCAGAGGTGTTTCAAGAATTCTGCCAATTGTATGGTTGTAAGAAGATCAGGACCACGCCATACCATGCCCAGATTAATGGGATGTGTGAGAAGATGAACCACCTGGTCCTGGATCTCCTCAAGGTGATACTGTTGGAGGAGCGGAACCTGTGGCCAGAAAAGCTGCCTGACCTGATAGACATATGGCATAGACAACTGCCATACCTGGCATACGGGAAGAGGAACTGACTGTCTCCTCTGTCCCCTTGCCCTCCACTGATGACATTGGGCCCAGAAGGTCCACACGCCCCAACCTAGGTCGACCCCCACTTAGGTACAGGGAAACTACCATCTAGGGTTAATTGTGTAAATAGCTAAATGAATGAACACAAATCAAACAAAGTTTCACCTGATTGCCGTCCATTTAAGACAAATTGTCCCCGGAGGGACCCTATGTGTTTTACCGCCCACACGAGAAACTGCTCATGAACATGGCCGAGAACTAGCAGGCCACCCACGAACTTGTGGGCTTGTAAATAGTTTGTGGGCCGGTTTCCGGTTTCCGTACCGCCTCCGTAGAGGCAGATTGGAGGAAGGGCCCGCAGCAGAGGAGGCTGGGGCCCGGCCACCACCTGGACCGGTGGCCATCCTCCGGGTGTCAGGGGTCCCCCTGGACGTGGGGTCCCCTGAAGTGGCATCCGGGTGCGAGACACCGTACCCGTTCCCGCTTGGGTAACCTGGACCTGGACTGGGGTAAAGGGGTGCTGCCTGTTTCTTAGGGGCAGCACCAAGGTTTAGGTTATTTGGGTGGGAGAGCGGATGACCACGAACCCGTCCATTTTAATAAAAATGTTTACCGTTTGCAACGTTAAAGTACCGTGCCTCCCGTAAGGGAAGATTTCTAAATATGCTTATGTTGAATGTTTAAATGTTAATTCATATTTTGCAGAAAAAAATTAAAACCGGTGATGGACGGGCAGCCCGCAGACGGTCTGCATTTACCAAGGGGGAGTGTGACGCCCTGGACTAGCCAGGTAGTCACATACATAACAACATACACACACCCCACCCTAGACAGTTACAACAGTCAGACGAAAACCCTTGTTGCCTCCTTGCAGGGTCTGATGTCCACACCAGGTGGGGTGGAACCAGGTGGTTGGCCCCACCCACCGAGGAGTTCACAGGCCTGGAGGCGGGAAAAGAGACAGATCAGTTTTGGAGGTGAAAGTAAGAGGAGTAAAACGTCTGCTTGTGTCTGGGTCGGAGCCCAGGCACTGACAGCAAGGTTGGCAGACGGTGGTGGCCATCTGCAGAAGTTAGCGGAACTCTGTGGAACCGTAGGACCGGGGTTGGGCGGTGGCCCACCGGTACTGAACCAGGCTTGGAGCCGCCGACAATAGTCAAATCCGAGTGTGACAGGAACCCCAGGGGTTTCCAACAACCAAGACCCGACAGAAGGCAACAGTCCACACCGTGAGAATATACAGCCACCGCCACAGGCTAGAGATCCAAGGGCCAGCGCCTGCGGGCAAAATGAGCTCCTACGGCACCTATACGCTGGGGAGCGGACTACCGGTGGGCAACCACAGGAGTCAGAACATTCTAACAGGTGCAGGGGAAAGACATCCACCATCAACCGTCCGGGGAGAGCACAACAACACTGCAGCCGGCTGCGGGACCCGTCCATCCGGCCGTTTGGTTTACCAGAGACTCTGTCATTAATTGTCTGAGTGAGTACACCAGTGCCGTCCGGCACCGCGCCGCGCTGTCCCTGCAACCCTGCACCCCCAGCCATCCAGCCTCCCCATTACACCACCGGGCCCCGGGATCACCAACCCCCCTACCCACGGAGGGGACAACATCCTAGCAGCTCCCTACCATCTCTCCCGGGATCCCCGTCACCAGCAGCGGTGGTGCCATCAACCCCACGTCCCGTGGGTGGCGTCACAAACTCTCTCCCCAAACAAACCATCCCTTTTCACTCACGGGTGAGGAGCACTGCTCGAGTCCCCGGGTCCGGCCCACCGCTCGAGCCACCGAGCAGCAGCAGCAGAAGCAACGGACCTGAGCGTGGCGAGTGCGTCCCCTCCGCCCGCGACACATCTCTTACTCCAAATTTTTACAGGGTCATCAGGCAGCCCTTGCCCCAAAATTTTAGAGGGTCATGAGGTGTCCCTCGCTCCAAATATTTTTAGTGTCATCAGGCTGCCTTGGCTCTAACTTTTTAGAGAGTCATTAGGCAGCCCTTGCTCTAAATTTTAGAGGTTCATCAGGTGGCCCTTGCTTGCTGTAAATTTTAGAGTATCATAAGGCAGCTATCACTCCAAACTTTAAGAGGCTAAACAACCAGATCTCGCTAAAGATTTTTACAGGGTTATCACACAGGCCTGACTCCAAAATTTAAGATGGTAAACAGGTGACCCTCACTCATAGTTTTTAGAGGGCCATCATGCGACCCTCACTCTTAATTTCTTGAGGTTGTGTTTGATGCCTTCCTTCATAATTTTTTTAGGATGTGCATGAGGCCTACCTCTACAATTCTCTTACATAGAGTTGTATACCCCCAAGGGTAAATGTTTTTAGCCCTTGCATTAAGTGGATAGGCTTTACCAGTCCAGGAGTCCCACTCCTTAAAAATGGGAAAAAAATATTTTCTAATGCCCTCCTCCATGTCTTCTAGGGTGTATTGCAGTCCATCCTAATTTTAGGAAGCCCTTGCACTTAGTGCATAGGCTTTCTGAGTCTAGGATTCCAACTACCTAAAATGTGTAACAGAATATGTATGAGCCCTCCTTTATGTCAAATACAGGATGTATCGGAGTCCGCCTTCCTTCTACATTTTGGTAGTTCTTGCATTGTCCATATAGACATTGTGAATTTCAGAGCACCTCCTTCATGAATTAAACACGATTTGTATGACAATGTCCTACACACCACATGCCCTGATAAGGTAGTAAAAGGTTAAAATTACATTTAGCGGTGACTACTGGTGGATGTTTTATTTCCCCCTCTAATATGTCATCTACTGTAGTCATAGGCAATGGTGAAATTTGGTAAGAAATGGCTTAAGTACCGAACACTCGAACATTTTAGTGTTTGCTCATCACTAGTAGTTATGTATTCTTCATATCCATAGAAAATAACAACAATTATTTATTGTAAAAATTCCAAAATTTGATCAGCTCACCTCAGCCAGAAAGAATCTCTCCGCACGGATACTGGGGAGTAGACCATGGGGTACACTTGTAAAGGCAGAAAGAAATCCAGTGATGTAGATTCTAAAACATCCAAGACTTTATTTTTGATTGTTAAAAAACATTCCACAGGAGTACAAAATTAAAAAACGTAAAACCGGAGACAATTTGCCGACACCATCTCAATCGCGTCCAAACACAGACATGTTTTGGGACTGACTCTTTTCTCAATATGTGAGTTCCCCAGGTCAGCAGGAATTAACTCCTGTAGGACTGAGGAACAGCGCACAGGAAATAGCCAATGTCCAGCTCTGGCTGAACAACTAGGAGACATCAGGTTACCTGTCAGGCTCTGCAGTGTGAACAGAGCCTGAAACTGCCGCAACACCTAATGAACCTGGAACCGAACATTGCAAGATAATAGGTTAATCATTTATTTATTTTGCTTTTCCCTTTTAGACATTGTTTTAGTAATCATGGATAAAATAATGAAAAAAAAAATATTACAAAGTTGGAGGAATTTATTAGAGGAGAACAATATTAGTATGCGATGGGCTCAGTCTGCCAGTCAGCTATCAGATCATGGAGATATATCCTCACCTCTGTGGGAGCGAGAATTAGATGCTGATATAAACCACTACATGTTTATGTTGCCATAAAAGTAACTATATCCCATTACCATGAGCAGACATATGAGCATGGCCCATGTGTTTTATATTAGCTTTGTATTGCCTATTGTCATTTGCCGCCTATTCTGTTTTATGCACCTTTACTGCAATGTTCATTATCATTTGTAATATAAATGTAAGCAGAATGAAGCTGTGATATCAAATTAATATTGTAATCGGTTTCTAATGTTTCCCTAATAATCCAGACAAACTGAAACAAAATGAAAATTGGATTTCTATCACATGAACATTCTCTAGGTTTTATTACTGTAATAAACTTTGTTTGATGGCATCAAATAAGATGTTATTAACCACATGTGTGCTTGACTTTAGAGCATTCTTTGCTTTTTGGTTACGTAAGGAAAATTGCAAAATCGCATTTTTTTCAAGCTTTCCAGCGAGTACATTTTTCTAAGGCACAATGTTTTTATGAGAAACAGATATTGTTGACGTAAAAGACCTCCCAAGTATGGAACTTAACTGATTATAATCATAGCAATAAGTAATACAGAAACCGAATAAAGGATTAGATTTACTGTCATATTTGTTGTATGTAGTTTATTGAATATGAAGAGGTTTGCAGCCTTATAGAAATAGATTATCTTCTGGATTTACAGATTAAGAATCTTGTCCTAATCAGGCAAACCTTCCGAGAATCAATTATTGGTAAGATCATCTCAATTGGCCATTTGCATACATTTTCCCCACAAATATCAAATAAGTAATCAGCAATTTTACATTAAATTACTGCTGCTTGCAGTTATCTGATCAGAAAATGTATGGGCAGGTCAGTTCATGTTGTCATCTCATTTTGACGCTCATTTATAATATTATCTTCTCCATTTGATATTTGCAGTTGGACTGTAAAGAAACCCACTCTGGAAAACTTAGCATAAATTAGGTTGTAACTATCTGAACTACTAAAAGACGAAGTACAAATCCGTCTAAGCAAAAATTAATCGCATATAAAATGTATTTAATTGCTTGCACAGAGCCATCATATTATGTAACCAGATGCAGATGTCCTTTGTTGGATTTTTACCCAGGACACTTAACAACAATGTTAACCATTTGCTGTGCAGCCTGTATGTTTTTAGTTGTACATTACTTCATTAAATTCAAGTAACTGTTAAATCTGTTAAATGTGAAAGAATACTTCTGTTTAAAGGGAACCTGTCAGGTCCAATCTGCACCCAGAACCACGAGCAGTTCTGGGTGCATATTGCTAATCCCTGCCTAACCGTCCCTGTATACACTAGCATAGATAAAGGGATCTTTAGAAAATTTATTTCTATAGATCTTTTATCGTATGCTAATGAGCGCGGGGACTAGTCACCTGGGCATTAGTTTCCCTGGCTAGTTGGCCCCATTAGCATGTTAGTACCACCCTGTGGGTGTGCTAACATGCTAATGAATGAACAGCGTCAGAAGATGATCTCACTCACCTCTCCGCTGCCATCGCCGCCTGACGCTGGATTTCGGCTCAGTGCACATGACCCCGGGGTTTTGGTCATGCGTACTATGAAGCCAGCTGAACGCATCCTGGCTTCAAACTGAAGTAGTGCACATGACCGAAACTTCGAGGTCATGCGCACTGAGCCAAAATCCAGTGTCGGGCGGCAATGGCAGCGGAGAGGTGAGTGAGATCTTCCTCTGATGCTGCACATTAATTAGCATGTTAGCACACCCACAGGGGCATACTAATATGCAAAGGAGCCGACTAGCCAGGGGAACTAATGTCCAGGGGACTAGTCCCCTTGCTCATTAGCATACAATATAAGATCTTTAGAAATACTTTTTCTAAAGATCCCTTTATCTATGCTAGTGTATACAGGGACAGTTAGGCAGGGATTAGCAATATGTACCCAGAACTGCTTGTCATATCAAGTTCCTGTTTGTGGCTCATTAGTATATGGGACGGGGAAAACTTTTCAAGATGGGTGGTGACCATGGCGGCCATTTTGAAGTTGGCCATTTTGGTTCCAACTTTATTTTTTCCAATGGGAAGAAGGTCATGTAACACATCAAACTTATTGAGAATGTCGCAAGAAAAACAATGGTGTGCTTGGTTTTAATGTAACTTCATTCATTTATTAGTTATTTACAATTTTATGATCACTTATAAAATGTGTTCAAAGTGCTGCCTGTTGTGTTGGATTGTCAATGCAACCCTCTTCTCCCACTCTTGACACACTGATAGCAACACTGCAAAAAAAATGCTAGCACAGGCTTCCAGTATCTGTTGCTTCAGATGCTGCACATCTTGTATCTTCACACCATAGACAATTGCCTTCAGATGACCCCATAGATAAAAGTCTAGGGGGGTCAGATCAGGAGACCTTGGTGGCCATTCAACTTGCCCACGATGAACAATCCACTTTCCAGGACACTGTTCATGTGGGAATGCTCGGACCTGTGGTGGTGCCCCACCACATCACGGGTGTCAGATTCGAGCATTCCTACATGAACATTGTCCTGGAAACTGGATTGTTCATTGTGGGCCAGTTGAATGGCCACCAAGGTCTCCTGATGAGACTGTGGCGGATCTGGGACTGCGGAAGAGACTGGGGCTGCAGTGAAGACTGTGGCTGTGGCGGAGACTGGGGCTCGAGCTGCGGTGGAGGATGGTGCTGCCATGCTGGAGCAGCTGTGCTTGGGCTGCAGCGGCTGTTGCTGCGGCAGATGCTGGGGCCCGTGCTGCGGCGGAGGCTGGTGCTGCCGTGCTGGGGCTCGGGCTGCAGACGGTGAGGGCTTCAAAGAAATGGCGCCTGGAGTCAGCGCAGATTGAGCTTTAGACTTAATGGCAAGCTGAGATCTCATCTGCGCAAACGCCACCTCTGGGCACCCTTTTCCTGAAGTCTGTTGGAGGGAGATCAATGGGTCAGAGGCGGCGCCTGCACAGATGAGAGCTAGAGCCGAGAGCTCCAACTTTACTGTACATGCGCCGACTCCGGGTGGCATTATTTGAAGTCCTCACCACCCAACCCGCAGCTCCAGTAAAGCTGCCAGAGACCCTGCACAACAGTCCCAGGACCAGCTGCCAGAGACCACATGCAGACCCCGCACAGCCGCTGCAGCAAACGGAGACCCCGCACAGCAGCTGCTGACACTGCATAGCGCCCCAGCACCAGTTTTCTCAGACCCCCACAGCCCCCCCAGCACAGCCGCCGCAGCATTCCCCTGGCCCCTTGCGACCCTTCTCCACCACCCCAGTAAGCTACATTCAGATTATAAGATGCACCCCTCACTTTCCTCCCAAATTTTTGGGAGGAAAAGTGCGTCTTATAATCCGAAAAATACGGTATATGAATTATTTTTAATTTTAATCTCAATATTCCATATTTCAACATTTGCACACATTGTATACATTATATTACTAAATTTAAAATTATATTTTATTCTTATTTTCATAAAAAAAATGATGACACATTCCCTTTAAATTTTTCATTTCTGGTTGCAATAACTATGACTTACAGCTGCCTGTTTCTCCCTTTGTACCATGGTAAATATGCTTTAACCCTTTCCCTGCCAAAGACATATGTTTTACATCTTTGCAGGTTGTCATCTCAGTAGTCAAGGACATCTGAATTATATATTGGCTACTAATGGCCATATTTCAGCTGTAACAGGTTAAGAGTCTCAGCATCAGGGTTCACTCACAAGAGCGTATAATTCAGATGAATGCAATGCGAGAAAAAAAAAGTATAGCACTTGGACCAATGTTGTTCAATGAGGCAGTGCAGGTCTTCAAATTTTTCTAACCTGTATTTGGCCTGAGGCAAAAAACACAGCATGCTGCGAATAGCTATGTAAATCGATGAAACTCGCCAATGCAAGTCTATGGGGAAAAAAAAAACAGATGTCATATGGACAAACCTAGTGAAATCTATTTTTTTACAGATACATTACCATTTTGCAACATAGGCCACTGTAAATAGTTCTGTAAGTGATTGTTTAACCCCTTCACGACCGCCCGATTTTACGCTTTCCGTTTTGTTTTTTTCGCCATTCTCCTTCTGAGAGACATATTTTTTAAATTTTTCAGTCAATCTGGTCATGTGAGGGATCGGTTTTTGTGAAACGAGCTGTACTTTTAAATGAAACCATGAGTTTTACCATATAGGGTACTGGAAAATAGCAAAAAAAAATCCAAATGCGGAAAAATTGCAAAAAATGTGCGATTGCACTATTGTTTTTGAGATATTTTATTCACTTTGTTCACTATATGGTAAAACTGATGTGTGGGTGTGATGCTTGAGGTTGGTGCGAATTCATAGACACCAAAAATGGATAGGTTTACTTTTATCTAAGGGGTTAAAAAAAATCAGAAGTTTGTCCGAAAAAAGTGGTGTACATTTTGCGACCCATAGCGTTCTCATTTTTCAGGATCTATGGCTCAGTGATGGTTTATTTTTTGTGTCTCGGGCTGATGTTTTTAATGGTACTATTTTTGCGCAGATGCTACATTTTGTTCGCCTGTTATGGTATTTAGGTCAAAATATGCGGCGACCAAAAAACGTAATTTTGGCGTTTGCATTTTTTTGCTGCTATGTCATTTACCGATCAGATTAATTGATTTTATATTTTGATAGATCGGGCATTTCTGAACTCGGCGATAAAATATGTGTGTATATTTTTTTATCTTTTTAACCCTTTACTTTTCAATAGGGCAAAAGATTTGAACTTTTAGGTTTTTTTATTTTTTTTTCATTTTTCAAGACTTGTTTTTAAACTCTTTTTTTTATTTTACTAGTACCCCTAGGGGGCTATAAGGATAAGCTGTCTGATCACTCATTAATTTCTCCCAATCAGAGCAGCACCGCTCAGACTGGGAGAAGTTATCATCTCTTGTAACAGCCAGTGCTCGGCTATTTCTTACAGGACCTGAGTCATGTGAGCTACAGGAGTCATCACATGACCCTGTCTACCATGACAACCACCGGATCCATGTGATCACATCACGTGACTTCCGGTATTGGGCAGTGAATAAACTTCTGCCGCGATCACCGTTAAAATGGCGCTGTCACATCTTGACAACACCATTTAAAGGATTAACAGGTACGGGTGGATAGCGATTCCACTCATACCTGCGAGGAGCACATGTCAGCTGTACAAATCAGCTGACGTGTGCGGATCCCCACCTGCAGCCCGCAGCAGCAGGTGAGGATTAACACTATGACCACAGGGACATAATATTACCGTCTGCGGTCATTAAGGGGTTAATGAAAGCTGCGGAGAGATAAAAAATGTATTGCACATGTATGGCATACAAATGACACGTCCAAGTTTTCTGGATAAAAGTTTGACTGATTAGACTGTTCTATAGCCAAATTGGTTCAGAGACAAAAACAATTGACCACAATTAATTTTGTGATGCTGAAAACAAATATGATGCTTACATTTGTGGATGGCTCTAATTTTCAAGATCCAGAGAAGGTTGTAATTACTTATGACACCTTTCATACAGGCTGACAGAAAAATTGCGTCTTTATTATTTCATTATCCTTATTCAATTGTTAGTAGTTAGGCGGTCTTTACATGTTGCGACATCGCTACTGATATATCGTCGGGGTCACGTCGTTAGTGTCGCGCATCCGGCGCCGGTAGCGACATCGTAATGTGTAAATCCTAGGTGCGATGATGAACGAGCGCAAAAGCATAAAACATTGCTGATCTGTGTCACGCTGTTCATTTCCATAATGTCGTTACTGCTGCAGATACGATGTTGTTTGTCGTTCCTGCAGCACCACACATCGCTGTGTGTGAAACCGATGGAACGACAAACATCTCCTTACCTGCGTCCACCGGCTATGCGGAAGGGAGAAGGTGGGCGGGATGTTATGTTCCGCTCATCTCCGCCCCTCCGCTTCTATTGGCCAGCCGCTTAGTGACGTCGCGGTGACGTCGCTGTGACGCCGAACGCACCTTCCTCTTGAAGGAGGGATTTTTCAGCGGTCACAGCAACGTTGCTGACCAGGTATGTGCGTGTGAAGCTGCCGTAGCGATAATGTTCACTACGGCAGCAAGCACCAGATATCGCATGTACAACGGGGGCGGGTGCTATCGCGCTCGACATCGCTAGCAATTGCTAGCGATGTCGCAGCGTGAAAAGCCCGCCTTAGTCTATTGCATCATATATTTAGTCTATTGAACCTTCAGAATTCTATAATCTAATGGTGACATCAATCAATACATCAATTCAGCTCCAATTGCATAATCTTTATTCAGTTGCATCACCTACTTTTTTAAATGCTCTCTGTGCCAGGTATACGCTCTTAGGATTTCTTAACTTAGTTTCTTAGCATATTGACATGTCTCTATGTTTTTTCAAATACAGTATGCATTGTTCTTGCATTAACTAAGTGGATAGTTTTTGCTACATATGAGGAAAAGTCACTTTTGTGGCACAAATGCAAAATTTTACTAGTATGAAAAGGAAAGCCTACAACCTGTATTTTGGATGCTGAATAGGAGATCAGTACAACAGTTGGGCTTCACACATATGCTGCTATAGATGTGCAACACATCTTACCCAATGTTGCATGAGAAGAGGCAATCTATGCCTTTTGCAGTCCCAATGATCTTGAGACAGCTAACCGATCACACTACCAATTGCTATCTCTATATGATGCCCCCCATTAGGAAAGGATTTTCAAGGAAGAAGTGGACTTTACAGTATCCAAACATTACAACTTCAATACACCCAGTACCACAATACAAAAAAACTCCCGGCTACAAAAGGACCAGAAACATTTTCAGTTGAGTCAAATGAAGAAGATTTCCGAATATCTGACGAATAGTTCGCCGCTATGCGAATATTCGATGCGCAATGTAAGTCTATGGGAAGCCCGAATAGTTGCATTTCAGCAACTATTAAGGTTTCCCATAGACTTACATTGCGCATCGAATAGTCGCAAATCGTCGAATAGCGGCGGCCTATTCGGCGAATATGGGCGTTGCCGATTATTTGCGGTATTCGATCATCCCTAATAAAGACCTTTGTGAAGGCAATGGATAAAAATGCAAAAGCATTCAGGTATCTCATAAATACATTTTTAAGGCTGATTGACACAAAGACATTGGAGGGAGTCTATATTGGACCTCAGAATCGTAAACCTCTTCAAGATGAGGAGTTTTTCTGTTTGTTGCAGAGCAAGTAAAAGACTGCATGGGAAACATTCACATCAGTGGTAACTCATTTTTGGGGAAACTGAAGAGCAGATAACTATGAACAGTTAGTGGATAATCTCTTCAAAGTATACTGTATAAGGATTTTGGCTATAGTATGTATTAATTTCTTACATTCATATTCAGACTTTTCTCCACTAAACTGTGGAGCAAGGAGTGAAGAGCACTATGAGAGATTTTACCAAGATTTTGAGGCTGTGAATAAAAGATGTCATGGAAAATGGAATCCATCAATGCTTGCAGATTACTACAAAAAAGAGTTGTTACTGATTGAGGACCATATTTTGTAGTGCAGTTTCTGTAACTTTATATAATTCGCAGTAGTGTTTAGACATGTTTTAGTTATTTGAATGGTTGCTAAGTTTCCTCTAAATAAATATAAAAAAATTGGCTTAACAAAATATCCTGCATCTTTATATTTGCAAAAATAATAAAGATTCAAAGAACTGAAACTTTTACACAATAATTATTTGTAGTAGTAAAAGCAAAACTCTTTGATATCATAGAAATACTGTAAGAGCCAACTAAAAATTTACTCAAATGAGTGTTTAACTCGCACATATGCAATGCAAGAAAAAAAAAGGCAATGCGCTCAAACTAATGTTATTCAAAGAGGTAGTGCAGATCTACTTTTGTGTCAGCTGTATTTGGCCTGAGGAAAAAAAAAATCACAGCATGCTGCAAGTGGATGCGTAAATCGAATGAAACTCACCTATTCATGTCTATGGGTGCGGGAAAAAATAAATGCCTCACAGACCATCTAAGTGGCATCCATTTTTATGGATATATTTTCATTCTGTAGCACAAAACACTGTAAATGGCTCTATAGATGATTGTTGAATAATAGCTGGTGAGAAAAAAAACGCATTTTATATGCATGCCATATGGATGCAAGGTGAGAAAAAAATTGCACACTCGCATTGAACTTGCATTAGGCCCGCTTTACACTCTGCGATATCGTTACCGATATCTCTAGCAAGCGTACCCACCCACATCGTTTGTGCGACATAGGCAAATCGCTGCCCGTGGCGCACAAAATCGCGCGGACCCGTCACACTACTTACCTGCCTAGCGACGTCGCTGTGACCGGAGAACCGCCTCCTTTCTAAGGGGTGGTTTGTTCGGCATCACAGCAACGCCACTAAGAGGCCGCCCAATCAAAGCGGAGGGGCGGAGATGAGCGGGACATAATATCCCGCCCACCTTCTTCCTTCCTCATTGCTGGCGGAACGCAGGTAAGGTGAGGTTCCTCGTTCCTGCGGTGTCACACGTAGCGATGTGTGTTGCCGCAGGAACGACGAACTACATCGTACAAGCAGCACAAACGATAATTGGGAAGAGGGGGTGATGTCACCGATGAGCGATTTTGAACGTTTTTCCGACGATTCAAAATCACTCATAGGTGTCACACACAACGACATCGCTAAAGCGGCCGGATGTGCGTCACAAATTCCGTGACCCCAACGAGATCACTTTAGCGATATCGTAGCATGTAAAGCCACCCTTACACAGTGAAGACCATAAAGATTTCACTCATCCTACTTCCCTGGATGAAAATCGGAGGGATTTTGCATACACTTTTGTGACCCTAGTCTTTGGTCAAGTTTATGTGACGCCCTGGCAAAACCAGGTAGTCACACAGTTCAGGCCCCCGCACAACACCTCTCTCACACAGGGTTAAACTAGCCACCTGAAACCCTAGTTATCCCCTCAGGGAAGGACAGATACACCAGTGGGCGGGACAAGGCGGATGGAGAACACCCACCTAGGGGTCTGGAGAACCTGGGATGGGAAAACAGTCAGTTTAAGCCTTGTTGGAGTTGGGAGTGGAGGTGCCAAGCTGACAGGCGTCAGGGTTGGAGCCCTGGAGTGCTGGCTAGGTAGCAGATGGTGATCAGTGGCAGGAGGAGACAGGTAGACGGCTGCCGGAGATCCGAGGTGGACCGGGGCAGGATTGTAGCCCGCCGGTACCGACACCGAAGAACCAACCCGGAAACCGTGCACAAAGGGGGTACTTGGACCCTGAAGCCAGGACCGGCACCAACAGCCTAGCTAATTAACCAATTGAGAGCAGGATTTTAGGGCCTCTCCCAACCTAAGTCCCGAAAAGTAGACACCCACCCACAGAGAGGGATAGGGCATCCGCCAGGGCCCAGTAGATCCCACGGGTCAGCGTCTGACGGGCACGACTCCCAACCAAAGGACCAGGAGCGGACTCCCGTGTTACACACCGGGAAGTCATCACTGAAAAATACAGAAGTGCAGAGGAAAGGAACATTGATCACTAGCCCGGGTGTGGGACCAGATACACCCGTCTGCGGAGGCCGGCCACCATCACCTTGGTTTACCAAAAGAACTGTGTGTTTATTGACTCCATACATCAGTGCAACCTCATCCAGCACCAGGACAACCGAACTGTAAGTGGTACTTTGCATACTATGACATCGCAAGCCAATGGTAGCGATGCCGAGCGCGATTGTTCCCGCCCCCGTCACAGCTGCGATAGCTTGTGATAGCTGCCGTAGCGAACATTATCGCTACGGCAGCTTCACATGCACTTACCTGCCCTGCGACGTCGCTCTGGCCGGCAAACCGCCTCCTTCCTAAGGGGGTGGGTCGTGCGGCGTCACAGCGATGTCACACGGCAGACGGCCAATAGAAGCAGAGGGGCGGAGATAAGCGGGACGTAAACATTCCGCCCGCCTCCGTCCTTCCGCATAGCCGGTGGAGGCAGGTAAGGAGATGTTCCTCGCTCCTGCGGCTTCATACACAGCGATGTGTGATGCCACAGGAACGAGGAACAACATCGTCCCTGTCGCTGCCGCGACATTATGGAAATGACCGACACTACACCGATGATACGATTTTGACGCTTTTGCGCTCATTAATCGTATCAAAAACGATTTACACACTCCGATGTCAACAGCGACGCCAGATGTGCGTCACTTTCGATTTGACCTCACCAACATCGCAGCTGCGATGTCATAGTGTGCAAAGTACCCCTAAGTGTGCTGATCCCTGCAACCCTGCACAACACTGGGCCCCGGGGCATCAATCCCTACCCACGGAGGGGTTAACATCCAGCTGCCATCACATCTTCCCCGGGCACCCCATAACAGCAGCGGTGGTGCTACATCTCACCACACACCGAGGGTGGCATCACAGACAGTTTATTTCACATCCTGTACAATTATGTCCCCTTTTTATTCGAAGTGTCCGCGCGAGCCCTGGGTCTGGTAGAGTCCCTCGAGCCATACCGCAGATCCGGATCCAAGCAGCACCGACTGCTGGCATGGGGCGGCACACCTCGAAACTTGGCGTCACGGACAGGATACTTACCCAATATGGTGGAAGTGCACCTTGTTCTGGACAGTCAGCGGTGCACCACTGCAAAATTTTGAGAAGCCGCCATTTTTTCCGCCATTATATGGCGCGAAAAACAACCCAGAGGTCTTCTTCCCTGAGAAAGGGCGCGAAGTGGAAGCCCCGCCCCCTGGGAACACAGCTGGAAGGAAGACCCTGAGGCAGAAATCGAAACTAGCAAGCCATGTCTAGAGACTGCTCCCGAAAAACCAGGGAGACGGGCGAGAATTGCGGCATGTGATCCAAGGAGATAAGAGGCAGGGACACCAGGACTCTGCCAAATTTTGTTCCTGGACACCCGGTTGGCGACCCGACTATGGAGGAGCCAGCTCCCGGGACCACTGAATGGGTGGAAGCCCAGACCGTGAGGATGTGCCGCAGGATCCAAACTCAGGCCAACTACATGCTGGCAATATGGACGGCCAAGATGAGGGATCTGGCTGCAGCCGTTCGGGCACGCGAAGAGAAGATGGCCTCGGAGAAGCGGGTAAGCGACCCACTCCCCTATGTTCCACCGGAACTGGCCCAACAGGCTGAGGAGCTCGGTCTGCCCCCGTCCGCCACGCCGCCTCCCTCGCTGCCCGTACCTGCAGTTGGTGCCCCAATCAGTCCGCTGCTCCAAGCAATGGCAGCGGAGCCCGTTATATCTGCCTGCGAGGGCCCGGTAACGGAACCCTCCGGCCATGAGTATGTCCCCGCTCTGGCACCCGTACCAGCCCCATGCCGGACCAAGGCTCGGAAGATGTCCCCTCTGGCCCTGAGCCAGACCGCAACGCCGATGACGACAGTCCCGCCCCTGCACCTAAGATGACATCACCTCCGGGCTCGAAGAAGGCTGCACACTCGATTACGTCGGCCCCGGCAATCCGCCCGGCCGCAACAGAGGCGACGCCCAACCGGAAGTCGGCACCAGCAAAGACGCCGACCGCTCCCCAGTACCCAGTCCCGGCTGAGGCACAGCCGGGATGCACCTGCAGGGCGGCAGAGTAGGCCGCGGGTCAGCGGAGCCCTCCACTTTACGTGAGGCCGGTCATAGCCAGCAGTGAGGGCGTCCGGATGATCCAAGAGCCTGAGCAGGAGGAGGTGGAGCACGGAACCAGTGCCCCATATTGGGAGAGGCAGCGGCAACAGCTGAAGTCCGAGATAGCGGCCAGAGAGAAGCGGAAGTGCTCAACCGTACATACCGGAAGAAAGACAACCTCCGGCAGGCAACTTTCTGGGTGCTGGGCCCAAAGTACCAAGGACAGGTCCAGCATTTTAACCCCCAGAAGGAATGGGGTTTTATATTCGAGCCGGGCCTGGAGGCCGAGATATTAATCTCCCAGAGAGATGTGTCCTCTCACCTACCGACTGGCCATCCGGATCAAGACCTAGAGCCCGGAGAGTTGGCCTAATACACCCAGAACTGCGGAGAGAGGGGGTGGTTTGCCCTCGATGTTAAGAGGTGGGTGAAGGTTGGTGACCAGCTGCACCTTCACCCCTCTCCGCCATCTCCAAGTCAGGAAGATGATGTTTAAGGTAGCGGTTCCTGGCTACCTCAGTTAAACCCCATTAAGGGTATGTGCGCACGTTGCTTTTTACCTGCTTTTTACCTGCTTTTTTGCTGCTTTTTCTTCTGCGCTGTTTAATGCCAAAATGGATGTGTTCTTCTATTCAAGCAAAGTCTATGGGAATTTGGTTTTCTTGTCCGCACTATGCAGTTCAAACTGCAGCCTTTTTGGTGCAGAACTTTGGTCAAAAACTCAGCTTTGCAGTGCAAAACCCAAATGGCAAAAACAATTCACATGTCAGTTGTTTTTGCCATTTGGGTTTTGCACTGCAAAGCTGAGTTTTTGACCAAAGTTCTGCACCAAAAAGGCTGCAGTTTGAACTGCATAGTGCGGACAAGAAAACCAAATTCCCATAGACTTTGCTTGAAAAGCAGAACACAACCATTTTGGCATTAAACGCTGCAGTTGAAAAAGCAGCAAAAAAGCAGGTAAAAAGCAGGTAAAAAGCAACGTGCGGACATAGCCTAACAGTTCATAGTTCTTCAGTTTGAATAGACCACAGCTTTTACACTGGAAAAGCCAACCCAAAAACTTTTGGGCTTTGTAAATAAATCACGACCACCCTTCTTGTCCCACCGCAGTCTCTGGAGAGGCTGATTGGAGGAAGGGTCTGCGGTAGAGTCGGCCGAGGCCCAGTTACTACTGAAACCGGTGACTAACCTCCAGGCCAAGGGTCCCCAGGACTTGGGGCCCTTGAGATAGACTGCCAGGTAAGGAACTTTTTACTCGGCCCGTGTGGGCGTCACCCGGACCCGTTCCTGGACTTGGGCAAAGGAGTATGCACCAGTGCTTAGCGGTGGCACCAGGGAACAGGTTGTTTTGGGTGGGGGTGCAGTAAGAAGGTGGTTCGGTCTGTCCCGTTCCGTTTATATGTGCAACGTTCAAGATATGTGCCTCCCCTAAGGGAAGAAATTGTAAACTGCTAGTATACTTTTTATTCTGTTTTTCTAGTTTTTTACAGTTCCCATTAAAATAAATGGTGGTGGTCGGACAACCCGCGGACGGTCTGTATTAAACCAAAGGGGAATGTGATGCCCTGGCAAAACCAGGTAGTCACACAGTTCAGGCCCCCGCACAACACCTCTCCCACACAGGGTTAAACCAGCCGACTTGAAACCCTAGTCACCCCCTCAGGGAAGGACAGACACACCAGTGGGCAGGACCAGGTGGTTGGAGAACGCCCACCTAGGGGACTGGAGAACCCGGGGCGGGAAAACAGTCAGTTTAAGCCTAGTTGAAGTTGGGAGTGGAGGTGCCAAGCTGACAGGCATCAGGATTTGAGCCCTGTTGTGCTGGCTAGGTGGCAGACGGAGATCAGTGGCAGGAGGAGATGGGAAGACGGCTGCTAGGAGATTAGAGGTGAACCGGGCAGGGTTGTAGCCCGCCGGTACTGACACCGGAGAACCGACCCGGAAACCGTGCACATAGGGTGTATTTGGACCCTGAAGCCAGGACCGGCACCAACGGCCTAGCTAATTAACCAATTGAGGGCAGGATTTTAGGTCCTGTCTCAACCTAAGTTCCGAAAAGTAGACAACGACCCACAGAGAGGGATAGGGCATCCGCCAGGGCCCGGTAGATCCCACAGGTCAGCGTCTGACGGGCACGGCTCCCAACCAAAGGACCGGGAGCGGACTCCCATGTTACACACCGGGAAGTCCATAACTGAAAAATACAGAAGTGCAGAGGAAAGGAACATTGATCACCAGCCCGGGTGTGGGACCAGATACACCCGTCTGCGGAGGCCGGCCACCATCACCTTGGTTTACCAAAAGAACTGTGTGTTTATTGACTCCATACATCAGTGCAACCTCATCCAGCACCAGGACAACCGAACTGTAAGTGTGCTGATCCCTGCAACCCTGCACAACACTGAGCCCCGGGGCATCCATCCCTACCCACAGAGGGGTTAACATCCAGCTGCCATCACATCTTCCCCGGGCACCCCATAACAGCAGCGGTGGTGCTACATCTCACCATACACCGTGGTTGGCATCACAGACAGTTTATAACAAATCCCGTACAATTACGTCCCCTTTTTATTCGAAGTGTCCGCGCGACACATGGGTCCGGTAGAGTCCCTCGAGCCATACCGCAGATCTGGATCTGAGCAGCATCGGCTGCTGGCACAGGGGCGGCACATTTACACAATCATGTTTTCAGTCCAAGTGCTGTCTGTAAAAAAACACACGGACAGCAATCAGGTCAATGTTACTTAATGGGGCAATGTAGCGCTTTGTATGCTGTGCATGAAAAAAAAAATTATCAGCCTATGCTAGTTTCTTCCATGGGTCACATTAGACTCATCCATTCAAGTTTATGGGTGCGCAAAAAAAGAAAAATCAGATTCGATATAGAGCTACCAAGTAGCATCCGTTTTTTTGTATTGCAATTTTTAACATAAACTGTCATTAAAGGAGATGTCATTTATATTGAGGAAACCTGGCGATAGGTTCCCTTTATGGTGTTTGTGTGTATAAAGTACTTTGTGCCGTATTGATAATGTGCTAGGTATTTACTTTCAGAAAATATATAGCTATAATAGGGTTTTATATGAATTTTTATTTAAAATTTCTTTTTCTTTTTGATATTTTAATTGTGCACGCAAAAAGTGAAAAAAACACTGGCTACCAGAGGACCAAACTGGGAAGAGTCCTAGCAGTAAAGCAGCAAAAGATATAAGCAGATCTTACCAAAGTTATCAACCTGCAGTACATTTGACTGAGCAGTTTCTGTTATATGAAATACACAAATTCGCATGCATTATTTGAATTCTTGTTCCAAAAATTCTGTGCTGTCTCTTCTCTGTGCAATTCTCCATGTAGATCAAAGACATAAAAGAACAAATTTTCAGTTCTACATGCTGAACCAGCATTGATCTGGCCCACCGGGGCACCGGATGATGCTCCAGTGGGCCCCAGTCCTTGGTGGGCCCCCGAGCTGGACGTAGAGGGGGTTGCCGTTAACTGTTGCTCTGTCGTTAAAATGGCCACCAGCATATAGACCAGCAGCCAATGTCAGCGCCCAGCACATGGCAGTGACATCATTGCCATGCACTTAGCGCTACTGTCAGCCGCTGGCCTCTGATAAACCGATGGCCTTTTAAACGACTGAGTAAGATGTGAACCAGCAAGAGAGCGCTGCTCAGGAATGGGAGCAAGGTGAGTATGTGTTGTTTTTATTTTCTATGTTCTTTCTTTCCACGTATCCGGGTATATAGGAGGCTATGTGAGGGTGTATGCTGTCTTTAAGAGGCTTTGTGGGGCTCATGCTGTTTATAAAAGGCTATATGGTGACTAATACTGTATATATGGGACTATGTGGGTCTCGTACTGTATATGGACCTGTGTGTGGGCTCATATTGCATATAATGGGGCTTCGTGGGGGCTCACACTTTAAATTGTGTGGCTATGTGGAGGCTAATGCTGAATATAGGGAGGCAATGAAGAAATATATGGTACAGTATTTACTGTAAATCCTTTGGTTGACAAGTTGTATAAGATGCACTTATTTTATGTGCATATCTTGACACTATTTTTACAATATGGTATGTCCCTTTAATCTTTAATCACGCACTTAGGAAATGTTCCATTCTAATAATATAAAACGAGTGTCACGGTCTATAATAAGGTACTGCTGTGTTGCTGGGAGGTTAGCAGTGTGTGCACTCCTCTGTACCGGGAGCCAGTACAATTATCCAGAACTCTGCAACCTGAAAATATTAGCTGAGGGAATGCATCCACAAGCCATCGTTACAATGCAGAGATGATGGAGATCTGTGATCCAAGGACTTCTGCTCATTGAGATGAGAAAATGAATATGTGAATAGTAATGGAGTGGGCACACACATTACTGCTCATTGGAATACTGATTTATTGGTGTTTAACATGGCAATAATAATTCAGACTGCCTTAGTGCTGTTTATGACTTTCACTGTCAGTCCAAGGCTAGAACACAAATATTTACCGATATGCTTGAATGTATTATGTACAGACTGTGCGATCCTTTCCAAACCAGATGTTGCCTTCAGACACTGAAGGATGAAGAGTTTCTCTTGATTTCCTCCCTATCATAAATGCAGGGTTAATGTGTTGTGAACGGAGGTTGCTGCTAATAAAAATTATATAGAAATTAAACCGATATCAGTTAGTTCTTACTAACCAGAAGCATTTAGCTTCAATGATGCCATCTATTTCATATCTTTTGTAGTGACACATTTGTCACGTTTTTTCCAGATATTAACTGCAATACCTAGTGCCCATAACTACGTTTTTAGTTTATTCATCTAATTTGGGCATATAAAGAAAAAAAATACACATTGATTAATGTAATCTAAAGGGTGATTTACACGCTGCGACATCGCTAGTGATTGCTAGCGATGTCAAGCGCGATAGCACCTGCCCCCGTCGTATGTGTGACATTTGGTGATCGCTGCCGTAGCGAACATTATCGCTACGGCAGCGTCACACGCACATACCTTGTCAGCGGCGTCGCTGTGACCGACAAACAATCCCTCCTTCAAGGGGGAGGTGCGTTCGGCGTCACAGCGACATCACCACGACGTCACTAAGCGGCCGACCAATAGAAGCGGAGGGGCGGAGATGAGCGGGACGTAACATCCCACCCACCTCCTTCCTTCCGCATTGCTGGTGGACATAGGTAAGGAGATGTTTGTCATTCCTGCGGTGTCACACATAGCGATGTGTGCTGCCGCAGGAACAACAAACAACATCGTACCTGCAGCAGCAACGATATTAAGGAAAGGAGTGACGTGTCAATTATCACTGTTTTTGGACAATTTTGTAATCGCTGATCGTCGCTCCTTGGTGTCACACGCTGCGATGTTGCTACCGGCGCCGGATGTGCTTCATTAACGACGTGACCCTGACGATATATCGGTAGCGATGTCGCAGCGTGTAAAGCACCCTTAAGAATCTGTGTTTTTCTTCATGTTTTTTTCTTTATTTTACGCATGCCATTAATTTCCACAGTGCTTTACAGACATTATGATCACTGTCCAGATTGGGGATCACGATCTAAATGTCTTAGAACTGTGGGAGAAAATCGGAGAACCCAGAAAAAGAACACGCAGAGAACATACAAACTCCTTGCAGATGTTGTTCTTTGTGGGATTTGAACCCACGACCCCAGCACTGAAAGACTGCACTGCTAACCCCTGAGGACATTTCCTTATTCAGTTTTGATGAATCTAATAAACTGAGAGGGGTTTTTTTTGCATTTTGATTAGTGCTAAAGGCAGTGCTGCCAACAGAAATATCTAGGCCTCATACAAACCAATGGTCATGGGTTGGTAGGTAGGTTTTCCTACACCTATGCAAAAAATTCAGTATGACTTCCCCATCTTACACACACCTTTGAGTAGTCATCATGTGACTGATCATATGGGATTTGCATGGTTAGATTTATGCACTGATGAGTTGAACTTCCTAATTCTCTCAATATTCAGAAAAAAATATAGCCCCTGCTTCATTGAGAGAAGCAGAAAGAAAACCTAGTTGGCATGTGACAAAACCTACGAAGAATTACAAGTAGATAAGCCAAATAACTAAAAAAGTATATCTTTATTAGAACAATTCTTTAAAAACATGCATATATAAAAGATAACAACATAAGGTCACTACCAGATAACCTCAGGTGATCAAACATAGTTGTCTATAAGAAGCATGATGCACAGGTATGGTATATGTAAAAAAGACTGTAATTCAAGGAGCCTTAGAGAAAAAAGAGCTGAGGGTAAACTTCCTGTGGAGGGTAAGTATTTAGAGCAAGACAATAGTAGTGACTGCTCAAGAGCATGACACACATAATGAGATGGTAATTAATATATGTCTATAAAAGAAATATGACATGAAGTAGCCATAGAAAGCAAGGAAAACTGTCCCCTGTTGCAAAATATAGTTAGAATTCAACAGTAGCAGTGGTATGAAAACAGGGATAAATAAGGCTGCCCCAAATTGAGCTAGTACAATGTAAACCTATTCAAATAAAGCCACAATTTGCTAGAGAGATGCAAGGGGAAAATATCCAGATGAAGGATCAAATAGAAGTGTCCATCAAGTCCATATAGTGGTAATCCTCCCACACATGAGCAAAAGCCAGGAAGGAGGAATCAGGCATGCCAGAAAAAAAACACAATACCAAGATGGAGGACAACCTGAGGGTAAGGAAGTACCCCTACACGTGTTTCGCGGTAGCTTCTTTTTCTGGTATGCCTGACCTGGTTTACTGACTACTCTACTGCCCTCTGGTGGTTTGCCTGTTAATTACACTCTGAAGCTAAACTGTAGCTTCAGCGTCTCCCTTAGTACAGTGTAACAGGACATAGTCAGTATAACAAATATACATTTACAGCCAGGAATCTTATAGGTGACTTCTCTCATTGGAGCTGTTTTCTTTCTTTTCTTAACAATCTTGTCCAGATGCCGTGATGACTTTTTACATCCACAGCTGATCTCTGCAGATTTCCATATTCTCTAGTTTTTTGCAGCATATCCTGAAATAGTGTCCTTAGAAATAATTATTTTAATTTAACTTTTTTAATGCTCCTGAATAAATATATCTGCCCTATGTTGTGAACCTGAAAAAAATAGTAGTCTCTCACTGTGCTCCATTTTTTTCATTCTTGTTTTTTCTTCTTCTTTTTCCATGAGCCATGACTTTTTTATTTTGTCTACACAGAATGTATGAAAGCTTGTTATTTTGTGGGATGAATTGTACTGTACTATGACACCATTCATTTTACCACTTAGGCTATGTGCCCACGCTAGAATGTCACTGCGGATTTTTCTGCCTGAAAATCCGCGACTTTCGCGGCAAATCCGCACCCGCGGATTTGCCGCGAATTTACCGCGGATTTACCGTGGATTTGCCGCGGATTTTGATGCGGATTTCATTTTTTTTTTTTCCCCCATTCAAAACCAAAAATCCGCACAAAATCTGCACCAAACAATTGACATGCTGCAGATTTTTCCGGATCAAAATCCGCGGCAAATCCGCAGCGGAAAAATCCGCAGCATGGACACAGCATTTCCAAAATGCCATTGAAATGGCTTGGAAGTGCTGCTGCTGCAGATTTTCGGCAAATCCGCGGTAAATCCGCGGCAAAATCCGCGGCAAATCCGCGGTAAATCCTGTAGCGTGGGCACATAGCCTTAGTGTACTGGAAAACAGGAAAAAATTCCAAGAGTGGTGGAAAAACACAATTCTGACATTTTTTTTTTATTTTTCTTTTTACGGTGTACATTATGTGGTAAAAATTAGATAGGAATATGATTATCCTCATTTGTATGATATCAGTAATACTAAACTTTTTTTTTTTAATTTTAGTGGTGCAAAAAAAAAAAAAAAAGAAATAAAAAACCCCCAAAACATTTTTTGATTGTGTCTCCCTATTCTGTAAAATTTTCATTTTTGTTTGAGAGAGCTCTGTGAGTCTTATTTCATGCGGGGTGAGATGTCATTTTTGTTGATACCACTTTGGGATTGATATGACATTATACTGATTGGGTTAATTATTTTTATATTTTGATAGCTCAGACTATTCTGGATGCGGCAATACCACATATGTGTATTTTTTAAATTTTGTTTATTATCTTTTTTTAATGGGGGAAAAGAGGAGTGATTTGAACTTTTATGGTTTTTTTCTTTCATATTTTTTAAAACATTTGTTTTACTTTTCACTTTATTTATTAGTACCTGAACGATCATCTGATCGCTTGTACTATTTACAGCAATTCCACTGTATTGCTGCACATAGTAGGAATCACTTTCTCCTCGACCACAAGCAAGGTTTGAAGCTTGACCACAAGGGGGGAAGCAGTGTCACAGGCACTCCTCTCACAGACGAAAGGCTGTAAGCCCTGCTCTGTTCTCTGAGGTCATCACTGCAGATTGATTTCAGGGATCTTAAGATCATGATTAAAGAGGTTAAAGAGGAAATCAAATCACTGGGGGACCGTACAGACCATGTGGAGTCTAAAATGGCCGAACTTGCTTAGTCACACAATGATCTGATTGATGCTAACACAGCGTTAGAGGAGGAGGTGGGAATACTGAAAAACAAGCTTGGAGATCTGGAAGATAGGTCCAGAAGGAACAATCTTAAAATTAGGGGCATTCATGTGTCAGTAGCTGATAAAGAGCTGCCAGATTTCTTTCACAAGTTTCTCCAACTACTGCTCCCAGAAAACACAGAAAGAGATCTCACAGTGGATAGAATTCATAGAATCCCTAAACGTAAAGGTATCGACCCCACTCTGCCCAGGGACACGCTGGCATTTTTATAAAACAAAGGAAGCAGTGCTCCAGATACTGAGGGATAACCCTATCCTCCCAGATGCATTTAATTATTTAAAGGTGTTCCCGGACCTGTCTGCTGCAACTCTGGCAAAAAGAAGAGAATTTTCCAGGTTCTCCAGAATCCTGAGGGAGCATGTCATACACTATAAATGGGGATTCCCAGTGAAATTGATTATCTTCAGGGATTCTAAAACACATGTATGCCAGTCCCCTCCTCAACTGAGCAAACTACTTGAGTCCTGGAGATTACCCCTTACAATGCACTCAGACTCGCTCCGGGATCAGGGGGATGCTCAGAAGAAAAAGATCAATCCTGAGTTGACCTGTGATGTCACTTAAGCCCTCTGTTGTTCTCGCCTATGGCGGGCAAGTACTTCCCAGCTGTCCGATAAGGATGAAGCTGAAGTATTCAAGTTTTGTTTCTTTTTTTTTGTTGTTTTTTCCCTCCACCCTTGCACCGTCCCTAACTGGTCCTCCTTGTCTGCCTCTGCCTGCCCTATGCCTCTCAGTCGGCCTGCCTGGAGACATCGTCCTTTCTGGGATCTGCCATGAGTATTAAGTTTCTGTATCTCAATGTGAAGGGTCTCAATTCTCCTGCAAAAAGATCCATGCTGTGGAGAGACATTATAGCATCCAAATGTGATATAGCATGTATTCAAGAAACTCACCTTCTTACTAATGACAATAAAAGGCTACTACATCCAATATTTCCACATATGTTCTTTGCAAATGACTCTAAAAAAGAAAAAGGAGGAGTGGCTATCCTGATTAAGAACTCTGTGGCTTTCAAAATGATTGATGTAACCTATGGTGCAGACGGGAGTTATATTATTCTAAAGTGCCTCCTGAATGGGCTTTTGTATACCTTGGCATCGATTTATGCTCCAAAATCATCTCAACTAACTTTTGCCCGGAAATTTTTCCAGATGTTTAGGAGCACCGCACAGGGGTCAGAGATCATCTGTGGGGACTTTAACACTCCAGTTCTTCGATCTATGGACTGCTCGGCGAGGTCCGCTAAGTCAGGAAAGGAACTGAAACAGTTGGTTGCGGAGCTTCATCGACATGACATATGGAGATACCTTCATGCATCGGAAAGGGACTATACTTTCTTTTCCCCTAGGCATCGGTCGTACAGCAGGATCGACTTCTTCCTGATGGATAGTAAGACTGTTCACAAATGTACGGGTGCTGAAGTGGGTCTGATAGCATGGTCGGATCACGCTCCGATAACTTTGGTTGTACAGGACTCTACTAGTGGGTGGGTGCCTCAGTGGAGACTTAATACTAGTTTACTGAACCAAAAGAACATTCAGGAGGAGGTGGTAGCAGGCCTGTTGGAATACTTTAAGCATAATGACAATGGGGAGGTCTCTGACAAGACCTTGTGCGCTGCACACAAATCAGTTAGGGCAGTTTTTAAAAACTGCATCATTCTTGAAAAAGCAAAGAGGAGCAGAAATTAAAGAAATTATAGCCCATATTCAACACTTAGAAACTATTAACAAGGCCTCCCCGTCGTCTACACTGTCCAGGGAAATTCTTACTTGCAGGTTTCAACTGCGATCCCTCCTGTTGTATAGATATGAACATAATCTTAAAAAGAGTAAATCAACTTTTTATGCGATGGGGGATAGAGCCAGCACCTTACTAGCTAGAAGAACAAAAAAACGGGAAATTAAAACTAAAATTGACTTTTTGAAGGGCCCAGACGGATCACTTATAAGGCACCCTAATGGGATAGCAGATGCCTTTGCCAAGTATTATGCTGCCCTGTACAATTTAAGGGATGACCCGCAAACCCCTCAGCCAACACCAGAAAAAATTCAGGAGTTTTTGGACGGTCTGGAATTGCCTTGGGTCTCGGACCGGCAATTAGAATCTTTAAATCTTCCCTTTACTATACAGGAAATTTTGGACACCATTAGAGCTTCTAAACGAAACTCAGCCCAAGCCTGAATGGGCTTCCCTATGAATATTATCAGCAATTTGCCTCTATTCTAGCCCCTTTTTTACTAAAGACCTTTAATTTGTGGCAAACGACCGGGACTATTTCCACAGAGAACCTAGAAGCAGTTATCACTACACTACCCAAACCAGGAAAACTGGTGGATACCCCTGGGAATTTCAGACCAATTTTATTGCTCAACTGTGATTTAAAAATGTACTCAAAAATGGTAGCCACCAGACTCCATAAAATAATCCCCTCCTTGGTAGCCCCGGATCAGGTGGGTTTTGTGGCGGGCAGGCAATCCAAAAATGGCACCAGGCGGATGCTGGATTTAATTGGGGTGATGGAGCAGTCGGGTGTCCCTGGTGTATTCTTGTCACTCGACGCCGAAAAGGCCTTTGATAGGGTGCACTGGGGATATCTGGAAAGAGTGCTCACGAAATTTGGGTTTGAAGGAAGAATTAAGTCATCTGTTTTGGCCTTGTACTCTCACCCAAACGCTTCAGTTCTAGCCTCGGGTTTTTGCTCATTAAAATTTTCTATAACCAATGGCACCTGCAAGGGGTGTCCGCTGTCCCCTGAACATATGAAGCCGAACCCGAATATAACTGGTATAAGGGTAGGGGAGCATGAACATAAATTGGGTCTATACGCGGATGATGTAATAATATCATGTACTAACCTTGAATATTCTTTTCCAGCAGTGATGTCCACCCTGTCGACCTTTTCTGAGGTGTCTTATTACAAATTGAATGCCACTAAGTCCTTAGTACTACCATTTAATGTACCCGCAAGGTCCAGAAGGATTTTGGAGGCAGCCTTTCCTTTCCAGCGGTGCGAAGACCGTATACCTTATCTAGGTATCCATTTGACACCAACCCATTCCCTCATCAGATCCAATCTCGATCACCTACTCAAAAACTTGGGTCAGGATCTAGGCAGTATCAGAAGTTGTTGCTATCTTGGATGGCGAGAATTCAATCCTTTAAGATGACGTTCCTTCCTAAACTGCTGTATATGTTTAGGTGTCTCCCTCTTAAAATTCCATATAGATAATTGATAAAACTGCAGTCGATGACCAATAAGTTTATTTGGGGTCATAAAAGAGCTAGAATTGCTAGTAAGATTCTGCATCTGCCATATGGAATGGGAGGTCTTGGTACTCCTAATGTGATGGCCTATTATAAAGCTTCTCTTATAGAATCACTCAAAGAATGGTGGATAACGGAGAGTAATGAAGTAGGGCTTTCAAGGCCGCGCCAGTGACCACTATGACCAATAGTAAGATCAATGTTACTTTTTATTTCATATTCAGGTCAACGCGTTTCTGGAGTCTCTGCTCCCTTCCTCAGGACATACAGGAAAAAGTACATCAAATCTGCTGGAACACGAGGAATGCAAGATCTATATACACTCCGTCATAGTGACGTCAAAAACCAGCCTCCTTTACAAAAAATCCGCGGGAAAAAGCATACATATAAGGATGATCATGACGTAGTTCAATAATATGGACAAGAATTATAAAAACATACAAGTGAACATATAACCGTAATGTATCACAAAAAATGAACTTCAATAAACTTGATTTTGAAAAGAAAAATGTGTCATTAATGTGTCTGAAAAAGGGAAGGAGGGGTGAACCCTTTCATATTTATAGATAAAATGACCATTAGTCGGCCTCAAACCCCTTAGGTAATTTTCTATTTAATGAAGCAGAATCAAAGTGAGACCTATACCTATGTCTCCACCACGATTGTTGTGAAGTCCCCATAGAAAATCGGCACCAAGAAGAAGATAGATCTATTAAATGCAGCCGTGAGGGAAAATACGCAAAAACACCAGTGCAGCTAACTATATTCCAAAGGCGTAGAGGTCCCAGCGTGAAAGCCGGAGGCGGGGTGAATAAAGTTCAGAGCGTGGGAAAAAACGAAGTACGCATACTGCGACACAGTGGGTGCAAAGATCCTCAAAATGCATTAACCATTTGGAACAGCTGAAAAAGGTGCATCTACGTTGGTACCTTACGCCGGCAAAATTGGTGCATTACATCCCCAACTACTCACCGCTCTGTTGGAAGGGCTGCCTCCAGAGGGGATCACTGGGACACTGTTGGTGGCACTGTCCGAGGATCCAACCTTTTTGGATAGCAGTTTTCAGACTCATTAGCGAAATGACAGGTGTACACACCAACCCCAACCCAGGACTGGCAGTTCTGAATTTGAGCATAGACTCGTACCCGCAAAGTTTTAGGGGACTGATTGTGCAAATTCTAATAGCTGCAAGACAGTGTTTGAGCCATTCGTGGAAGGCCACTGAAGCTCCCTCTGGAGTGGAGTTTTATAGTAGGATCGACCAACAATGCCAATATGAATACTGCCTTGCCCACTCCCTAAAGCAAAAACTAGAATTCTTACAATATGGGAACCCTGGCTGTCATCCAGCCATGCATTACCTATTACTCAACTATTCCCCGGGCAAAGAGCACCTATTTGAGATAGAGCCGATGGAATTATAGCCCTGGCTCGGCTAGCCAGGGGGTTAAAGCATTGAGACCCTGACTGAGGCAGCAGTTTATGAGAGAAATCTAGGAGGAGTTGATGGCCCTGGCTGGTGGACTGGGGTTGGTAATGCAGGCAGGCATCTAACCCTCTACCCTTACTAACCCCCCTCCCACTCCCCCCAATCCTACCTTCTTTCCCTCCCCCTTTGTTCTTGTTCCCCCTTATTTGAATGAAGTCCCCATTTTTCCTTCCCCCTCCTCCCTCCCCATGTTGTTGTGTGTTTAAAGTGTAAGGCAGAGGAATTGTAACCGGATTGTCTTGGAGTATACTAATGTATGGAGCCCTCATGTGCGGGCAGTTGAAAAATGTAATCTTCGTTTACCATGTATGATTTTTTTATCTGCCGTGTTTTCAATAAAAACAATTGGATTAAAAAAAAAAAAGCAAGTATGAGGTTCCTGAGGTCGGGTTGGGAGATGCGCAGCGAATCCACACATCACGATCCATACACGGACTGTGTTTCCCAGACATCTGAAAGAAGTCTAAGGGTAATGCCATGGATTTAGAAATTCCCTACATGGACATACATTACTGAAAAGTTTCTCCCGTGACTAGTGATGGGTGGACCCGGACTGTAAAAGTCCGGATCTGCACAGTTTCAAAGGTGCCGAGGTGCTGGGCCCGGGCCTGAGATTCCGGGTGTTTGATGCGATCTGGCACTTGAGAAATTAAAAAAAAAAAAAAAAGGAAAAAAAAAGAAAATAAGAATGAAGCTCCATACTTACCAAGGCTTCGTCGGTCGTGGCTGTACACTGCTCCTGCATGCCTGTAAACTGCTCCTGCAGTCTCCCTGGGCCGCTTATCATTGTTCATCCATATGCACTGCTTTATCAGCCCACCAGTCAGCCTAACGTCTGTGATTGGTTGCAGTCAGTCACGCCCCCAGTGTGTGTGACAACGTCTGCCTGCAACCAGTCATCGCTCATCGTGGCTCATTCATTCTCTGTCTGCACTCACAATGGTCAATCCTGCTCTATGGCAGCTCACTGTGACTAAGATGTAGTATAGCTGGAATCGCCATGGGACCTCGTGTGGATTACATCGGATGTGCAGGGGTGTTTAGGGGGATAATAAAGTGGTGAAAGAGGGTGTTTTTTTGTATTTTATTCCAAATAAAGGATTTTTTTCTGTGTCTCTGTTTATTTACTTTCACTTACAGATTAGTGATGGGAGTGTCTCATAGATGCCTGCCATCACTAATCTAGGGCTTAGTAGCAGCTGTGGGCTGTTATTAACCCCTTATAACCCTGATTCCCACTGCACCAGGGCAATGGGAAGAGCCAGGTAAAGCATCAGGCTTGACACATCTAATGGATGCGACAATCCTGGTTGGCTGCATTTTGCTATTTTTAGGCTGGGGAGGCAAACAATAACCATGGCCCTCCCCAGCCTGAGAATATCAACCACTATCTATCGGGCTTTATCTTGACTGGGTATTAAAATTGGGGGGACCGTACGCTGTTTTTTTTTAAATTATTTATTAAAAAAAAAAGCTGCATGCTGTTCCTTTTATTTTGGTGCACAGCAAAGATGAGCGCAGGGCTGGGGCTGCAGCTTGTGGCTATGGGCTTTATCTGTGCTGGGTATCATAATATGGGGAGACGCTATGCCAATTGTTTTATTTATTTATTTTTACTGTATGGGTAGAGTTACACTGGTGTATGACTCGCACGAGTGCAGTGAAAAAAATCTTGCATTGCACTCGGCCCCATGTAAGACAATGCTTCAGCTCATATCTGCAAGTTTTTCCTCAGCACTAACAGGACTGAGGAAAATATTGCAACATGCTGCGACTGTCTGCGAATCTATCACTCGCATTCATACAAGTCTATGGGTGCGAGAGAAACATTGGACTGCGCTCCGATGACATTCAAGGGCAGTGCAATATATGCACAAACTGACAATGGAGGAGATGGGTGATTAATCCCTCCCTCTCCTCTGCAGCTGTGATTCAATAGCAGGATAGAGTCACAGTCACACGACATTCAAACCACGCTCGCAGCAGAGCCTGAGCCGAGGGTCATTAGCATATCGCATCCGATGCTCATGCATCGGATGCCATACAGCAGTGTAACCCCGACCTACAATATAGATGGGCATAGCGCCTGTGAATGGAAGTAGTCAGCTGACACGCAGACACACAACACTCAGTGGGGGGGTGCGGCTGACTGCAACCAATCACAGGTGCCGGTGGGCAAGGAAAGCAGTGCTTATTCAATGAATATTAATTAGCTGCTCCAGAAGTGAATGCGCAACTTGGAAGCAGCTTGCTGCCATGAGAGATCCTCGGTGAGTATAGCGCGTGTGCTCCTATCTCCCTATACCTTCTACTAACATTTTTGATCTTAGGTTTCTGATCCCCATAGACTTAAATGGGGACCGGATTCTGAATCTGAACTGGATTTAAAAAAAAGATAACAGGGACCTGCCGGTCCTGTTTTCTGCGAGTCCGCTCATCTCTACCCGTGACCTGTTATGACAGAGAAAATAGCGTGTGAACTCAACTAGGACAAAGAACCATAAAGCATTGTAATTGTGGTGTTTTATCACTGAAATAATAAGTCTAAAAATTAAATTAGACATGTTTGCAAATAAGATAGTCTTAATAGACTTAAAATGATGCAACAATCGGCATACAGCGCTGCAATTCGACTATTTATTCTGACAAGCAGCAGACATCCATTTTGCTTTACTGCTGCTGCACTTAGTCTTTTGCTTAAAGCACCTCTCCAGTATTTTTTTTGTATTTCAGTGTTGGAGTGGTGAACGTTCCTCGCATCTAGTCTTATACTCACCACCCGCCATCTTCACCTCTTCCTGGCGCTGCTACTGTATGATCCCACTCCTCCATCTTGTGAGTGCAACTCCTGATTGACCAGAAGTATGAGTTAACGGTGACAAGGTCTTAATGTAAGTTTATGAGAACCTTGTTCTGGCTTTCATAGACTAACATTGAGTTGTGACTTCTGGATCGCAAACACTGGAGCAATCCGGTAGGTCTGAATTTGCTGTAGCAGTTCTGATTTCATTATTCCCCTATACATTGTGACTGGTGTGCAACTCTTTATCCTATTGTTTAGTTGGATATTTTTGAGTCTTGCACCTTGTTCACACCATAGGTGTTCCAGACGTCCATTTTTTAATTAGTATGCATTTTCTGTTTGAGAACCCTGCCCCACCCATAGCCATGTGTCTTATTTCACATATATAGCTTGGTCCCTTGCTTCCTATACAAAGCAAGTTTTTAACTGCAGGTGAGGTTACACATAGGTTAGGGTCTCCAAAAATAGAGATTACCTTGGCGTTTGGTTTTGGGGCTTCTTTGCATTGATCAATACAATGGCTAAACATCTCTCATTCCTATTATTCATAGCAGTTATGCACATTCAATTTTCATGTCTTTCACTTTTTTTCAGTTAGTCCATTGTATTTTTCAGTCTAGCATTTCTGTAGCAGTTCTGCTTTTTATTATTCCCCTATACATTGTGACTGGTGTGCAACTCTTTATCCTATTGTTCAATTTGCTGCAGACCAACCAAAATGACACCAGTAAAGGATGAAGATGGCGGGTGGTAAGTATGAAACTAAGTGGAGGGAACTGACATTAGTAGCACCACTTCAGCACTGCAATAAAAAAGGGGTGCTTTACACAAGACCGTATATTTATTTGCTAAACCAACTATTCTTCCTTATTGAATGCTGTACCTGCTTACAAATATAAACACACTCAGACCTTTCTGTTTTTATAATGGAGATTGGATATCTCCAATAATAAAACGATTGGAAAAGGTCAAAGAAGAATAGGTAAGAGAGAACGGCACATTGAATTGTAAGGAAAATTGACAAGAATCTTATCTAAAAATAAAAGAAAAAAAAGCTCCTGAATAAGTTGAAGACTCAGTTTATCAATATAATGTCGTTTACTTTGGCGGTACTTCTTGATTAATGTTGCTGTGTGGAAAATGGGAATTTATGTATGAAGAGAATAGATAGCAAAGTTTTTGTTTTTAAACAGGACTTTAGACTAATTAGGACATGATAGCAACATGTGCAAGTGTAAAGGCAGATCTGCTTAGATTTTATTTTAGTATATTGTGTATATTTTGGAAAGAAGTGGGTAAAAATATTGAATCCCTTCCTTTTGAAGAAGTTATTGCATATTTGTATATGTAGCACCTACGGGGCAAGGGGTTAACTTTACTCGTTGGCGGGCCAGTGATGTTGGGTCTGGGGATGTCACGGGTGGCCCTGTCCAGCTCCGTGGCCCGAAGGCGTACAATAAAAGAGGGGAGGATGATGGGATGGTTTGGGATGATGGGGACAGTTGTTTTGTGACGCCACCTGTGGTACTGTAACGTGGCACGGGGTGGTATTCGTGGGCGAGGTATTTGTCTGCTGCACCCCGGCACGCTACATGAAAATGGAAGTCCTGGCTTGTTGTGTGGTGTTGCATTCTGGAGGCGATACGCCTTTGCAGGCCGCATGTTGCTGATGGTTTGGGATGGCCAGGACCAGATGGTACACAGCTCATTGAGGGAGACCACAAGTTCATAAAAAATGTCATTTTACTGAACATAAACTTGTCAACACCAATGTACATTAGATAGTGGACATAAATCTTCTTACATGTTTCAGTGTCACAGAGGAGCATACAACCTTCAGTTCAGTTGTTCCAACCTCCATAAGTCCTTTTCTTCCCTTCACTACCCAGCCTAGTATCACATCACAGTCCTTGGAAGACATTCTCTTCCTCAAGCAGTTCCACGCTTTTCCCTCTTAGAGAGATTTTGCCAATATGGCTGGACCGAACTATAAGCTACTCAAGAAGCCTCAGGGACACCTCCTTAAGACACTCACGTCATTCCTTGTCCCGCTCTGTCTTGCACTAGACTTGTCATTCTCTGTTAGTCGTTCCTTCTTTTCCTCGGTCACACTATTCAATGTCATTCCTTCCTGGGAGGTCCTGGTCTTTCGTAGAAAAACACCAAGGAAAATGTCCAAATGTCTCAGACATTAATATTTAACACTGTTCCACGAATACTTGAACAGTCTCGGGGAGAGTCCATACAAAGTTCAGTATCACCCTCTTCTCGAGCACAGTCTTTCTTTAACATTTCCAACTGTAGATCACAGGGAGCTCAAGTCACATGTGAGTCCTCTCCCTGGGCAAATTTTTCTTAAACGTTACAAACTGTTTAACACACAAATGTCCTGCAGCACCTGTTTAAGTGCTCAGTCCAACCTAGGAGTCGGTCCCTTTAACATGGACCGACACAAACAGGGTTCCACAGTAAGGATCTCACCTCAAGTTGATGTGGTGTTCCTTCTCCGGAAGAGCTTCATTTTCCAGCGCACGCCACGTGGTCTTCTGGGGAGGGCATCTCCCCCCTTTGGGCGGTCCACATCTTCTCGCCTGGACCACTGGCTTCGCTCATGGTAAGTCAATATTTTCCTCTTTTCGGCACCATGACTTCCCGCCATTGTTGTTTCCATGAAGCCGGCCGCCATAGTACAAGGCTCCTCAAATACCACATAGTCTCTTGAGCGCATTCTTACCATCAGTGTTGCCAAGCTCAGTCCTCCTGACCCCGTGGCAACATCAAAGTCTCTCACTGGGGGCTCGTTCTCCCCATTTTCAAGCATGATGATCCAATCCTGCCGACTACGCCAAGTGTAACATGGCACGGGGTGGTATTCGTGGGCGAGGTATTTGTCTGCTGCACCCCGGCACGCTACATGAAAATGGAAGTCCTGGCTGGTTGTGTGGTGTTGCATTCTGGAGGCGATACGCCTTTGCAGGCCGCATGTTGCTGATGGTTTGGGATGGGCAGGACCAGATGGTACACAGCTCATTGAGGGAGACCACAAGTTCATAAAAAATGTCATTTTACTGAACATAAACTTGTCAACACCAATGTACATTAGATAGTGGACATAAATCTTCTTACATGTTTCAGTGTCACAGAGGAGCATACAACCTTCAGTTCAGTTGTTCCAACCTCCATAAGTCCTTTTCTTCCCTTCACTACCCAGCTTAGTATCACATCACAGTCCTTGGAAGACTTTCTCCTCCTCAAGCAGTTCCACGCTTTTCCCTCTTAGAGAGATTTTGCCAATATGGCTGGACCGAACTATAAGCTACTCAAGACGCCTCAGGGACACCTCCTTAAGACACTCACGTCTTTCCCTGTCCCGCTCTGTCTTGCACTAGACTTGTCATTCTCTGTCAGTCGTTCCTTCTTTTCCTCGATCACATTATTCAATGTCATGGTCTCCCTCTTTTCTTGTCACCCATATCATGCGGCTCTGCTTCTCCTCAGACCTGATGTCTGTTCCTGTCACAGGCTAGGCCCTAACTGACATTTCCACAGCAACCGTTTCTCTCCCTCAGCAGTAGCTCTTTCCCTATTGGCTAATCCTAGAATCCCAACTGTCACCTGTCTGTCACCGGGCAGATTTAACTATTCACCTGCACCTATAACACTAATAATACCTTATTAAGCATTATTCATTATATACTACATAACATTACACCTTATACCAATACACATACTGTACATTACATCTTCAATACTGCTACACCTCTACATAGTAACATTCTGTACTCTGCTACATCTTATACATTACAATATGCATAAAACTCTAATACATCCTTATAAAATACTATAAAGATTAATGAACACGTTTTAGAACCATGTTATGTCTTCTGGGGGGTTTCTTCTCACGGGGGCTCGACCACCCCCTTACAGTACGCTGCCAGGGATTAGCCACCGCTGCGGTTGATGTCCTCCAGGGCTGATGGTGTTGGAGCAAAGATGGTTCTGCTCCCCACAGGTGGAGCGGGTCCCAGGGAGGATGATGAGGGTTGTAATGGTGGCCACTAGCACCGAAGTGCGGGACACCAGCGCCGACAATAAGAGGCTGAGTCAGCTGCTGCGGTTCCAGGTCTTTTTACTTACAGTTCAAATGCTGTCTCAGGGTACCAATCTCTGCTGTGATGGGCCCCAGCCGAACCCGGATAAGTTGAAGATAGGAAAATACATTTCCAAATACCGTTGGCTAAGAGTTGCCCCTGTGGAAGTGAGGAACCCGAGCTGAGCTCTTGCTCCAAGCCACAGGCCCCGTGAAGAAGAAAGAAAGAAGAAGGTGGTGTCATGCTGCCAGAACTGTATTCCCGACTTGACTGAAGTTTTCATAACAGTTGCTCCTACTTCTGCCCCAAGTGGTGTCCACCCCCCAGGTGGTTGTCCCAGTAACCGGGAAAGTCCCATGCTTTGTGATGGCCACTCCCCAGCTTACCCTAGTCCAATCCCCAGTGAGAAGGCACCTAAGCTTTATGTAAGGTGAAATGTGGAAACACTAGTGATTGGTTACTCCTTACTACTGCCAAATACTGCACCGCAAGTGAGGCACCTGTGGTGACTGAAGCCTCAGATGCACCACATATACTTGCATTGAAATTGTTTTGTTGTAAGTAGTGATGGAAGGACTTGGACTGTAAAAGTCCAGATTTGCGCAGTTTCAGAGGTTGACGGGTGCCGGGTATTGGTTCGGATCCGGCACTGGGGAAATTAAAAAAAACAAAAAAGAGAAAAATATAGAAAATAAGAATGAAACAAGCACATTATACTTACGGAAGCTCCGGCGCGGCCGTACACTGCTCCCGCAGCTTCTCTTCACCTCCTAGGTGGCTTCGTTAATGCTCATTCATATGCACTGGTTTCCCCGCCCATCGGCTATTCCGGTGTCTTTGATTGGTTGCAGTCAGACATGCGCATTCCATATAATACATCTGCTTCGGCGTCTTGATTTTTCATTTGTTAATTTATAGCTAAAAACTTTTTAATCTTTCAATACTGTGGCAGTATATTTATTGTATTAAAACATAGATGTAACCCATGCTGCAAAATGTTATTGCTGCTTGATATGACAAATTTACTGTTTATTAATTGCATATGATTAGCCATTAATCCATTGTCCTTATTGTAACTCATTTGGCTCATCCTTTATTAACCATGTTAATTAGTTATTTAAGAAAGCTTAATATTTGTGTTATCACAGCTGAAACGTGGAAGATTTACTAATGTTACTTATTTAATATTTAGGGAATGTAACGTTAGACATGCACAAGATGTTTCACAGTGGCTTACACTGGATAATATATTTGCAGCATGTTTAGACACTTTTATCTGACTTATTTGACACCACATCTTATTTTGCTTATGGTCTACATTGTTTCCTGTGATAAAACTTTGGTGTTGCGCATTGTAAGCCACATTCCTTTCCTGATTAGCCATACCCTTTACCACTAACTATACTCCTTGATAAATAAGACACAAGTGTTTAAACATCTAACAGTGTATGACAAATGTGTCAATATTCTGGCTTAAATTAAACTGGAATTTTGGCACATTTAGATTAATAAATGGTTCCAACTGTTTTCTTCTATGATGTGATCCTTGGGTTACAAAGTATGTAGCACATGAACAAATCCAATTTTGGGTTCAGAATATTGTTTTTCCACAACATGTAGACTCATTTATTTGTAATATTGCCAGAAAATTGTCTTCTTTTAAAAAAAAAAAGTTGTGGATTTCATATTAATCCATTAACAACAGTGCACATGCATAGCTATGGGTTTGGCTCAGGAGGGAGGGGGTGGGGACGACAATTCTGAGTTACCTAATTAGGTAAACTTGTTCACAACTATGTCGACTCACCCTAAGGTCTCATGCAGACCACCATATTTTGTGTGGTCTAGAAACCCCTTCCTACCCATCCCTGTGTTGTAATATTGAATGTGTAAAAAAAGTTTTATTACTTGCATGTTCCCTATGTAATGATCAGGTCTAGCCCCTTGGGCATCGCATCGTCCCATGGGCATTTGCATGCTTTCCGTGGTATCACGCCCCTGTGAGCATGATACCATGGATTTACATGAGCGACATCACCGTCAGCTCTTCCCTGTGCGCGCTTGCCATTCCCGCAGCCTTGTTATCCATCTGCTTGCTTGTTAGCTTCAGATGTGCACTGCACATGGTCGGAACCGCAGGAGACCTCTGAGCATGCGCAGTGCACGTCTGAAGACGAGAAGTAAGCACCCGGTTGCAGGAATGGTAAGTGCGCACGCTTGGGATCTCAAGGAGCTGACGGTGACGTCGCTCATGTAAATCCATGGTATCACGTTCACAGGGGTGTGATACCACGGAAAGCATGCAAACACCCACGGGGTGATGCGATGCCCAAGGGACTAGACCCTCTGATCATTTACATAGAGAACATGTAAGTAATAGGATAGTAAGTTTTAGGATTTGCTTTTCTGAGCAGACTTTTAGGTGTCTCAGGACTCGGATCTCCACCAATCTGCTCAGAATGAAAAAGCCTACAAAAAGTTTACTAGGGCTATTTTACGATAGTGTTTGAGCCTATGTTAAGTGAATTTGTTTTGGCTTTTGTCTGACGCAAAACAGGATTTGGTAGAATGTACTGATGGGCCCATTCACAGTAACGATGCAGGCAGAGCCACAGTGTTCTCTGTCGGATATAATTTTCGGCCATATACCCTTAGTTGAGGCGGGCAGCAAGACACAGACTTTATGTGACTGCAGATTGTCAAATTACACTTCATGTGGTGTGCACATTAACATGATTGCCCAGTATTCCCAGTGCGAGATGGCGTTCATACGACAGCATGCATGCGATTTGTGTACTTAGTCACGTGCTGTACTAGATTCAGCTGGCTTCTCTCAATTCACTTTTAGGCTGCAGTCACACTTGCCAGTGCCTCTCGTGTATCTTGCGCAAGTTTCACATTGAATCACCCGGCACGGCCGCACACTTTCCTGACAGGAGCGGGTCGGTTGCATGTATCTCTATGCAGCTGAGACGCTCCTGTCTGGACAGTGTCAGGTCGTGTCAGGTGATGCGATGCGAAACTCGCGTGAGTTTCACGTGAGGCACTGGCAAGTGTGACTCTGGCCTTATTGACAGAAACTGAACACATTTAGTTGGCACGTGACCACAAGTATGCAAATCACATTCATGAAGTCACCGCTTTCCTGCATCAGGGAATCATAATAGTGTGCGCACCACAAGCTGTCATGATTCAACAATCACATAGAGCGAATGCAGACTCTTTTTCCAAGTCTGTGCAACCTCTTTAAATGGTATATCTAGGACTTCTTTTTTTAAATGGGCCTAAACACTAAGGGGTACTTTGCACGCTGCGACATCGCTAGCTGATGCTTGCGATGCCGAGCGCGATAGCACCCGGCCCCGTCGCACACGCGATATCTTGTGATAGCTGCCGTAACGAACATTATCGCTATGGCAGCTTCACACGCACTTACCAGCCCTGCGACGTCGCTCTGGCCGGCGACCCGACTCCTTCCTAAGCGATGTCACACGGCAGGCGGCCAATAGAAGCGGAGGGGCGGAGATGAGCAGGACGTAAACATCCCGCCCACCTCCTTTCTTCTTTCCGCATAGCCAGTGGAGGCAGTTAGGGAGATATTCCTCGCTTCTGCGGCTTCACACACCACACACAGCGATGTGTGCTGCCGGAGGAACGAGGAACAACATCGTATCTCCTATTGGTGCAACATTATGAAAATCTCCGACGCTACACAGATCACCGATTTACGACGCTCTTGCATTCGTTTATCGGCGCATCTAGGCTTTACACGTTGCGACGTCGTTACTGGTGCCGGATGTGCGTCACTTTCGATTTGACCCCGACGATATCGCAGTTGCGATGTCGCAGCGTGCAAAGTACCCCTAACAGGTTGCTACTACTTACTTGCCTGTCGTGCCGAGCAACGTACTTTGCGGCACAGAGTGGTCACAGAATGCTCCTGCCGGTGATTAAGCTCTTTCTGCTTATGATATTACAACAGAGCCAAGGCTTCTCATCTGCTCTGTTGATGGGGCGGGACAGCCTACATCATGCTGATTGACAGCCGGCTCCCCAGTTAGGCAGTAGGGAGCTGGCTGTCAATCAGCATAATGTCACCTGTCCAGTTCACATAGCAGAGCAGAAGCCTTCGCTCTGTTAACAAAGCCACTGTATTGCTGGCAGAAGCGGTCTCTGACAGCTCTGTGCCGGCAAAGTCCAAGATATACATTTAATGACATTGACTGTATGTTTGTCTTGGTGCAAAATAAATTTGGAGCCGATTGGAAGCCTCTATGATTGTATTACAAACGAAAATAATATCCAACAGATTACACGGGGACTCCACCTGCATCATTATTGAGCATCTATGCCTGAATACTGTTTTGTAGGCATTCAGATGTATGTCCCAATGGAGCCACTGAAATGAATTGGGTGACCCTTTGTGAACATAACCTTACTCTTTACTGTGCATTTACACAAAACAGCCTGTCAATCACATGATGAAAGAGCAAATTGTTCGTCCATTGAGTGAAATAAGTTCTAAGTAGATATGGGCAAACCAGCAGATGGTCGGGTTTGGCAGGTCTGGCCTGGCTTGAACCTGAACTTGAGCCTGGACCCCAAAGCCTATATAAGTGAATGGGAACTTGAACTTGTGTGCTGTAAAATAATGTTAGTAAGAGATAAGGGGCTGCAGAATGAAGTAAAATGGATATCAAAGCAGCACATTTATACTTACCACGTTTTTGCGTGGCTGTCACACTGCTTGTGACTCTGTTCATTACATCTCATGCATATTCACTGCTTTCCCTGCACTCCTTCTATGACAGCATCTATGATTGGTTGCAGTCAGACTTCCGGCATTCCAGTGTTTGTGATTGGTTGCCCTCACACTAGCTGTCTGGGTTCCTGGAGTGGAGTGTAAAATTAATTGGAAAAAATGGCGTTGTGTACTGTATTTTGATAGCCAGCACAGAAAAAGCAGACAGCTGGAGGTTAGAGCCCCCAGCTGTGTGCGTTATCTTAGCTATGTATTTAAAAACAAGTGACAGCATAAAGCTTTTTTAAATTATTCAAATAAATAATTCAAAAAAGGCATGCGTTCCCCCAAATTTTGATGCTCAGCCAAGATAACTGGGGGCTTGTTTTCTCAGGCTGGGGAGACTCATCGTTGTTGAGCCCATCAGTCTATCAATAGCAGCCTTCAACAGCCCCAGAATTAACATATCCATTAGCTTCACTAATCCTAGTGCTTACTAGTCTCATCCCGATTGCCCTGGTGCGGTGGCAATCTGGTTAAAAGAAACAAAAAACAACACCCTCTGTCTCCAATTTATTAACCAAAAAAAGACCCCTGCAGGTTTGACGTAATCCACAGACATAACGTGCCATGACAATCCCGGCTCTGCTACATCCTGAGGTCACAGCACATGGTCACATTACAAAACGTAACTGATCCCTGTGATATGTGGGTGTGGCGCCCTGGGCAAGCCAGGTCATCACAGGTACTACACCAACACACCCTACACCCCGGCTAGGCACACCGAGGCCAAACACAAATCCTTGTTGCCTTCCTCCAGGGGCTGATGTCCACACCAGGGGGTGGGCCAGGTGGTTGGTCCGCCCACCGAGGAGTTCACAGTCCTGGAGGCGGGAAAAGGAGTGAGATCGGTTAGAGAGAGTGAAGTGGTAGCAGAGGAGACTGACCGTGTCCGGGTGTGTGGCCCGGGCACTCAGCAAGGTTGGCAGACGGTAGTGACCGTCTGCAGGAGAGGCTGATTGGAGCGAACCGTACGGACCGTGGACAGGCGGTGGCCCGACGGTACCGGATCGGAGAGCAAAGAGAAGCCAGCATCATCCGGCAGGGCTTACAGACCCCGACCAGGCTAGGAGTCGCCGAAAAAACGGTCAAATCCGTTAGCGAAGGGAACCTCCGGGGTTTCCAAGCAGCCAAGACCCGATTGAAGGCAACAGCTCACACCATAGAGGGAAACACAGTCACCGCCAAGGCTACAGTTCCCAGGGCCAGAGCCTGCGGGCAAAAGGGGCTCCCTCAGCACCCATCCAAGCTGGGGAGCGGGTTACCGGTGGGAAGCCATTGGAACCGTAAACACAACACAGGTGCAGGGAAAGGCAGTCACCATCAACCTACCGGGAGGAGAACAACCGCAGCCGCCTGTGGGACCCGTCCATCCAGCCGTTTGTTTGACCAGAGACTCCGTGTAGATTACTATAAATGTAAATATAGAGAAATTACAGGCTTCACCACAAATGCTGGAGGTGCTAAAGGGATCAGAAAACATACAGTAAAGCGAATCCCAGCACTCAAATTGAAGACGAGAGGGGAATTATGCAAAAGTGAATTTATTGGCTAGTACACTGCAAAAGGAACCTAACCAGAGCAACGGCACCAACGTTTCGGCATAAAGCCTTTTTCAAGGTCGTTGCCTGAAAAGGTGTGAAGACAATAACAATAATGAGTGCATTATATACAGGTGATACATAAAATATGTACAGAATAATACAAATATACATGAAAATATACTGCGGAACGTACATCACTGGTCAGAATATGGAAATGCGGGTCTCGGAGGACAACCGGAGGATTGCAAATAATGGTAAGGTTCCACACGTTTTTGCAGAGTATGCTCTTAATCATATGGAGAGAGAGATAATTAGTACAAATATGGCAACAAACTTGCGTACCATAGGAGATAGTACTGGTCAAGTAATACAGGTTGAGGCAAACAGCCGAAGCTGATTATTCAAATTGAACAGCCGAGACTGGTATCAATACCAAGGAGAGTGGAGAGGGAAACAAGAGAAGGAGATGAAGAGAGGGAGAGAAAGAGAGGGAGAGAAAGAGAGGGAGAGAAAGAGAGGGAGAGAAAGAGAGGGAGAGAAAGAGAGGGAGAGAAAGAGAGGGAGAGAAAGAGAGGGAGCGAAAGAGAGGGAGAGAAAGAGAGGGAGCGAAAGAGAGGGAGTGGAAGAGAGGGAGAGGGAGAGAAAGAGAGGGAGAGAAAGAGAGGGAGAGAAAGAGAGGAAGAGAAAGAGAGGAAGAGAAAGAGAGGAAGAGAAAGAGAGGGAGAGAAAGAGAGGGAGAGAAAGAGAGGGAGAGAAAGAGAGGGAGAGAGAGGGAGAGGAAGAGAGGGAGAGAAAGAGAGGAAGAGAAAGAGAGGAAGAGAAAGAGAGGAAGAGAAAGAGAGGAAGAGAAAGAGAGGAAGAGAAAGAGAGGAAGAGAAAGAGAGGGAGAGAAAGAGAGGGAGAGAAAGAGAGGGAGAGAAAAAGAGGAAGAGGAAGAGAGGGAGAGAGGGGGAGAGCAAGAGAGGGAGAGCAAGAGAGGGAGAGCAAGAGAGGGAGAGCAAGAGAGGGAGAGCAAGAGAGGGAGAGAGCAAGAGAGGGAGGGCAAGAGAGGGAGAGAGGGAGAGAGGGAGAGCAAGAGAGGGAGAGAAAGAGAGGGAGAGAAAGAGAGGGAGAGAAAGAGAGGGAGAGAAAGAGAGGGAGAGAAAAGAGAGGGAGAGAAAGATACCAGTCTCGGCTGTTCAATTTGAATAATCAGCTTCGGCTGTTTGCCTCAACCTGTATTACTTGACCAGTACTATCTCCTATGGTACGCAAGTTTGCTGCCATATTTGTACTAATTATCTCTCTCTCCATATGATTAAGAGCATACTCTGCAAAAACGTGTGGAACCTTACCATTATTTGCAATCCTCCGGTTGTCCTCCGAGACCCGCATTTCCATATTCTGACCAGTGATGTACGTTCCGCAGTATATTTTCATGTATATTTGTATTATTCTGTACATATTTTATGTATCACCTGTATATAATGCACTCATTATTGTTATTGTCTTCACACCTTTTCAGGCAACGACCTTGAAAAAGGCTTTATGCCGAAACGTTGGTGCCGTTGCTCTGGTTAGGTTCCTTTTGCAGTGTACTAGCCAATAAATTCACTTTTGCATAATTCCCCTCTCGTCTTCAATTTGAGTGCTGGGATTCGCTTTACTGTATGTTTTCTGATCCCTTTAGCACCTCCAGCATTTGTGGTGAAGCCTGTAATTTCTCTATATTTACATTACTATTTTTCCAGTGCTCCCACTGTACCATTTAATCCCATGTCGGCTCCTGTTCTCTCATTCAATGATGAGCAAGCCGCTAGTATCCTTGCCAAGGTCACTACAAGGACTCAGTTCCTCACCATCCCCTCTGACGAGATCCGCACACGCGATTTCTTAAGGGAGACCAAGAGGAACAGCCCTTGAACTTCACGCAGCCACTTTGGCTGAATATTTCAAAACCCAGAGAATCCCGAGGGGGCTCAGGGTCTCATTACGGCCCACGCTGTTCTCAGACAACTCTGAGTACTGTAAGTCATTTGAGAGCATTCTTAACAAATGTTCTTTTGACATTATACTTCTTACAATCGACTACCTGCAAAAGGAACTCATCAGTATTGACGCTAATATCAAGAATATAGAGACACAACTCTCCCAGACTTTGAACGCTACGGCCCTAGAAGAGCTCAAGACCAAGTGTAACTCTACGCTGTCTGAATACAGAGACACGCTACAAATCCGCAAACGTGACAAATTTTTGCGGGACCAAGAAGACTATCTCAAGAACCGCGTATACCGATGGCAATCATCTGTTCCGTCTCGCAATTTTCGCCGTGGCGGCGGTTTCTCTTCTGGGTCCGACAGCGACCATTTCTCTACAGATTCCCAGTCTTTTTTAGGTCCGAGACGTCCTGGAAAAAAACAGACGAGGAGGGGGCGGAAACACCGGGGGACGTCCAGACAGAGTCACGACTCGCTCCCAGGTAGGGACAACATTGTGTACAACATATCCAGCCAGACCCTGTCCCCCCTTGAGACCCAGGTCCTACAGAAGGGACTCTCCTTCTGTCCCACCCCCTCCTTCAGCACCTTTAATCTAGAATATGACCTCAACAGATTCTTTAGAAATCTTCGCCTGAAAGCACACTTTGCTACTGGCACTCCTGAGTCTAACCCACCATCTTCTGCATCCGTTTCTTTGTCACCCCCCTAGTGGGTTTACACTTAAGGGTCTCAACCTCAGGACTCCCAGTAATTACCAACCCCCACGCCGTTACCACCCAGTTGAGACCTTCATCAGTCTAGTCTCAAGGGATGTTCAGGCCATTACTACGGACATCAGCAGGGGACACTACCACCTGAGTAACAACATGACCCCCGATGAACGCAGGGCTCTGACTTCACTTAAAAAGCATAAGAACATTGTCATTAAGCCAGCCGACAAAGGCGGGGCGATTGTGGTTCTAGATAAAATCTACTACATGGACGAAATCCGCCAGCAACTTAGTGACACCAACACTTACTGTCCACTACCTCATGATCCCACGTCACGCATTTCCGCTCTGATACGGGAAAAGGTGCATCATTACAAACAGAATAATATCATTGACGACAAATTAAGTGAGTTTTTGACCAATAACCATCCCATCACCCCGGTGTTCTATACCCTGCCCAAGATCCATAAAAATCTGACTTCTCCACCCGGCCGCCCCATCGTCGCATCCACCGACTCGCTACTCTCACCTATCTCTATGACCCTTGAAAAAATTCTAACTCCGCACATTTCCAAAATTCCCTCATACTTGAAAGATACTAACCATTTCCTCTCCGTCCTAAGATGCATTTCCATTGTCCCGGATAACTGCCTACTCGCCACTCTGGATGTTTCCAGTTTATATACGAGTATAGGTCATCATGAAGGCATCCATGCAGTTGACAGGTTCCTTGAGACTCACACTGATCTTCCCATCTCCAAAAAAGAGTTCTGTCTTGACATGCTCGAGATGGTCCTTACCCAGAATTTCTTCCTTTTCGAGGATCAGTTTTTTCTGCAGTGTAGGGGGACCGCGATGGGATCCAACGTCGCGCCCCCCTACGCTAACATTTTCATGGACCACTTCGAGCACTGCCATATCTATCCCCATCCACTATTTGACAGCCATGTGACACTATGGAAACGCTATATGATGATATCTTTCTGATCTGGACCGGCGACGCTGTATCACTTAACTCTTTCTTCACTGACATCAATAGTGCCACCGACAACATTTCATTTACCCTCCATCACAGTGATCACTCCATCAACTTCCTCGACACCACAGTAATCATTAACCCTGACCATACCCTCTCGACAGACTTATACACTAAGCCGACTGACAGAAACAGCCCTCCTTTTACATTCCAGTTGCCACCCACGACACATCAAAAAATCTTTGCCTCACTCTCAGCATTGTCGTGTTGACCGGATAGTCTCAGATCCATCTACTAGGGTCAAACGCCATACCGATATGGATAATAAATTTCTAGCCAGGGGCTACCCGCCATATGTGAGACCCCCACCCTCTCTTTCTATTCCTAACTCACAATGTAAGAACAGGGTCCCCTTTGTGAGTACATATCACCCTTTCAGCCCCCTTATTAATGGTGTCATCTTTAAACACTGGCCTCTTCTCCATCAAGCCTACCCCTCCATTTTGGAATTTGACTTTCGACCACTTATTTGCTACAAACGGCCCCCCAACATGAGGGACAGCCTTGTTAGGGCGGACATTGGTCCTTCCAAGCCACCCGCCAGACAGATCTTCCTCTCATGCCAACGTAAGGGGACTTTCCCATGCCTACATTGTCTCCAGTGTTCACACATCATCAAGGGTGATTCTTTCACACACCCACGTACCGGTAAAAAATTCCCGATTCGTGGATATTTTACCTGCGAATCCAACTTTGTCGTCTACCTGATTAAGTGCCCCTGCGGTCTCGGATATGTTGGTGAGACTACCCAACATATCCAGGACCGCATTAATAAGCATAAATCAACTATTCGCTGTAAGCAGACTACCTTGCCCATCCCAGCCCATTTTATTGCCGCAGGCCATACCATACCACAGCTCAGATTCCAGGTACTCGAGCATGTTGATCAACCTCGCCGCGGTGGCAACCGCATCAAAACACTTAGAGAACGCGAGGCGTTCTGGATTCACACCCTCCAGACTCTAGAGCCACTAGGGCTTAATAGGGAATATGAGGCCCCCCGCTAACACACTGATGGGTTGTACTCCTATATGTTCTCTTGTTTGTAATCTTTTACATTTTACTGCCAGGTTGTAAATTTGTCCTTTCTTTTTTCTTTTTTCTTTTTTCTTTTCTTTTCCTTTTTTTCTTTTTCTTTTCTTTCTTTCTTCTTCCTCTGGTTCCATGTACCTATGGGTTTTATTTCCTTCATTTGGTTTGTTTAACATACATAAAAAAATTTTTATCCCCTATTTGTCTCCTGCTAACCCTTGTTATTTATCCCCCCTTTTTTCCAGATTTTGCACAACTGATCCTTTCCCATCCCTCACATCCATCCAGTGGCACATTCCCATTCACGCTCTGCAGCAGGTAAACCACGGTTATAATGCCTATACAAATGTATCGCCCTTGCGCCCACCCCTGGCTGCCTCACAGTCATGTGCTGAAGCACGTCACTGTCATGCGCACTCTGTGCGTTTCACTCGTGCGTTCCACCGCACGTCACCGGAAGTGATGCGCCTCCCATCACACCACTGACTTCCTTATAATGGCGCCGCCCGGTAGCCGTCCTCACGCCGCTGCAGCCTGTCTCCCTGCCACTGATGCTAATCACGGACCTCCACTGCAGGTAGCGCTGCTGTCCTGCACACTTCTACCCTCACCGACCCTGTGACGATTCCCTCTCACCATGCTGTTTTGTCTTACAGGCGTCACACTGTGATCCTGTCACCCCTTCACCCATGGTATGTAGCATCTGCCTCCCTGTTGTCACTTACCATACTTACCATCTGTGCTCCTTTTCCCTCCCTCTCTTACTCTTTCTCCTCTGCTTCTTTTGTCTTCTTCTTTTTCTCCCTTTTTCTTCTTTTTTTCCTCCTTCTGTTTCTCTCCTCTTTTCTCTTCCCCTACTCCTCCTTCTCTCTCCCTCTTTCTCTCCCTCTCTTTCTCTCCCTCTCTCTCTCTCCCTCTCTTTCTCTCCCTCTCTTTCTCTCCTTCTCTTTCTCTCCCTCTCTTTCTCTCCTTCTCTTTCTCTCCCTCTTTCTCTCCCTCTCTTTCTCTCCCTCTCTTTCTCTCCCTCTCTTTCTCTCCCTCTCTTTTTCTCCCTCTCTTGCTCTCCCTCTCTCCCTCTCTCCCTCTCTTGCCCTCCCTCTCTCCCTCTCTCCCTCTCTTGCTCTCCCTCTCTTGCTCTCCCTCTCTTGCTCTCCCTCTCTTGCTCTCCCCCTCTCTCCCTCTCTTCCTCTTCCTCTTTTTCTCTCCCTCTCTTTCTCTCCCTCTCTTTCTCTCCCTCTCTTTCTCTCCCTCTCTTTCTCTCCCTCTCTCTCTCTTCCTCTCTTTCTCTCCCTCTCTTTCTCTTCCTCTCTTTCTCTTCCTCTCTTTCTCTTCCTCTCTTTCTCTCCCTCTCTTTCTCTCCCTCTCTTTCTCTCCCTCTCTTTCTCTCCCTCTCTTTCTCTCCCTCTCTTTCTCTCCCTCTCTCTCTCTCCCTCTCTTTCTCTCCCTCTCTTTCTCTCCCTCTCTTCATCTCCCTCTCTTCATCTCCTTCTCTTGTTTCCCTCTCCACTCTCCTTGGTATTGATACCAGTCTCGGCTGTTCAATTTGAATAATCAGCTTCGGCTGTTTGCCTCAACCTGTATTACTTGACCAGTACTATCTCCTATGGTACGCAAGTTTGTTGCCATATTTGTACTAATTATCTCTCTCTCCATATGATTAAGAGCATACTCTGCAAAAACGTGTGGAACCTTACCATTATTTGCAATCCTCCGGTTGTCCTCCGAGACCCGCATTTCCATATTCTGACCAGTGATGTACGTTCCGCAGTATATTTTCATGTATATTTGTATTATTCTGTACATATTCTATGTATCACCTGTATATAATGCACTCATTATTGTTATTGTCTTCACACCTTTTCAGGCAACGACCTTGAAAAAGGCTTTATGCCGAAACGTTGGTGCCGTTGCTCTGGTTAGGTTCCTTTTGCAGTGTACTAGCCAATAAATTCACTTTTGCATAATTCCCCTCTCGTCTTCAATTTGAGTGCTGGGATTCGCTTTACTGTAACCTGGGCAAAGGACCCATGGGGGAAGAGGGAGCACATCATGACCCGCAAGGAATGATGGCGCCTTGCTTGCTGCATGCCCTGCAATTCACAGAGCGATCACATTTGACTGAATTAAAGGGATTGTTCGTTGCCGCTCACTACACAGGTATATGTAGCCATGACGATGATGCTCACCTCCCGCTGCAAAGGTTTCCAAGATATGGACAATCCCTTTAATTCAGGTGAATGTCACGTGATCAAAGCCCAAGTTTCTAATGAAAGCCCATAGATAAAGTGCATCATTCTGGCCATAAAGATGGTAATTTCCGTCCCAATACTCTGTGGAAAATGGCAACAATTACTACAAATATTAATAGTAACACTTCCATTAAGAAATAATGGCTGCTTGGTTGTCATGGAGACTATAAGAGAGTCCTGGGCATCACTGAGCACGCTCCCCTCTGTTTACCCCGCCATTGGTAATGACGTCACCACACGCGACGATGATCACGGAGGCCAGGAAAGCGCTAGCGGCGGCTGCAGACCGTCCACCCGGCGTCTCCGCACACACGAGGCTCCGCGGCTTCTTCCCGTCTATTCAGCATTTGGTTTCACCTCAGACTTAGCGCCAGAACGGCAACGTAGACGTCACGCGTGAGGGATTCTAGGAGATGTAGTCTCCTCCCGTTGGTGCACAAGCACAGATGGTACTTGCAGGACTACAATACCCATAATCCCTGGCACAGTGAACAAGATGAGACAGCTGGAGGAAACAATCACTAGTGGTTACCGCTCCTCACACTGGGAATACACTTGTGACGCCCTGGACTAGCCAGGTAGTAACAGGTAGACCCCCGCACTACGCCTGTCCCCCAAACCCTAGTCACCTCTCTCAGTGCTTGATGAACACACCAGGGGGCGGAGCCAGGCGGTTGGCCACGCCCAGGAGTTCAGAGGGCCTTAGGCTATGTGCGCACTAGAAATGTGAAGTTTCTCAAGAAAATTTCTTGAGAAACTTCTGGGAGTGAAAGATTTCCGGACCTGCGGAAAAATCCGCGGGAAAAACGCATGCGGATTTGCCGCGGATTTACCGCGGATTTACCGCGGATTTACCGCAGGTTTGTCCCTGCAATAAATAATAAAGATAATCGATAGACAGATAATGGACAGAGGGATAGATGAATAGATGAATAGATAGATAGAGGGATAGATAGATAGATGAATAGATGAATAGATAGATAGATAGAGGGATAGATGGATAGATGGATAGATAGATAGATAGATAGATAGAGGGATAGATAGAGGGATAGATAGATAGAGGGATAGATAGATAGATGAATAGATGAATAGATAGATAGATAGAGGGATAGATGGATAGATAGAGGGATAGATGGATAGATGGATAGATAGATAGATAGATAGAGGGATAGATAGAGGGATAGATAGATAGAGGGATAGATAGATAGATAGATAGATAGATAGATAGATAGAGGGATAGATAGATAGATAGATAGATGAGAAAAACCTATATAATGTTCCACCTCCCTGCATTTTCTAAGCTGGCACCCTTTAGTGACTTTCATGTGGCACTAAAGGGTGCTTAGCCTTGTATTTAGCCATAAAATAAATAAATAATTTAAAAAAAACGACGTGAGGTCCCCCCATTTTTTGTAGCCAGCTAGGGTAAAGCAGACGGCTGCAGCCTGCAGACTACAGCTGGCAGCTTTACCTTGGCTGATAATCCAAAACAGTGGGCACCCCACGCTGTTATTTTAAATTATATAAATAATTTAAAACAAAAAACGTGCGGTCCCCCCCATATTGGATCACCAGCCAAGGTAAAGCGGACAGCTGGCGTCTGATATTCTCAGACTAGGGAGGTCCACTGTTATTGGACACTCCCCAGCCTAAAAATAGCAGGCCGCAGCCGCCCCAGAAGTGGCGCATCCATTAGACGTGCCAATCCTGGCGCTTCGCCCCAACTCATCCCGTTGCCCTGGTGCGTTGGCAAACGAGGTAATATATGGGGTTGATGCCAGATGTGTAATGTCACCTGGCATCAAGCCCTGGGGTTGGTGAGGTCAGGCGTTTATCAGATACCCGACATCACCAACCCAGTCAGTAATAATTAAAAAATAGACAACAAAAAAAGTTTTATTTGAAAAAACACTCCCCACATAGCCTCTTTAACCAATTTATTGAAAAGAACAATCAATCCACGTCCGGCGTAATCCAATAAGGGTGGGGGGGGTCCCACGGCGATCCATACCATAGTCACTGTCCCAGTCAATGAAGAACAGAATGTTCCCCATTGGCTGGGAGAGCAATGCAGTGACCTGAGCTAACATCAATAGGTCAGCCCAGGTCACTGCAGGGGATGCCGAGCGCTGCCATCAGGAGCATAGATGAGATCATTACCTGCTGTGATCATCTCCTGTACTGCTGACGTCACCGCTGTCACTGACTCTCACGTTGTCAGAAGTATCGCGAGAGCCCGTGACGTCACCGCTAGTGACAGTCTCGGGCCGCCCGCGAGACGGGCATAGACAGCAGTGACCGCGGTGACGTCAGGAGGCAGGAGATCGTCACAGCAGGTAATGATCTCACCTCCTGACAGCAGCGATCGTCATCCCCGCGGCTGCCAGCACTGCTGTGTGTCAGTGTGTGCCCGCAGTATCGGCAGCTTGTCACCCGGCAGCGCAGGCAGACACTGACACTGCACTGCTGTGTGTCAGTGTCTGCCTGCGCTGTCGGGTGACAAGCTGCTGATACTGCGGGCACACACTGACACACAGCAGTGCAGGCAGCCGCGAGGCTGGAGCGGGACACAGACTGCACGGGCACCTGGAGGTCACACGGAAGTGCTTCTGTGCGGCGTCCAGGGAGTGTGACGTCTGTGTTTACTCTCTCCGCTTCCTCTTCCTGGCATAATGACATCGCTTCCTGCAAAACCGCAGGGAGCGATGAGCATTACCGCAGGTAAATCGCGGCTATACCGGGGGTATACCGCACATCATTTGCTACCTGCGGTATACCCCCGGAATTTCGCGATTACATTACAGTGAATGGAGCGAAATTCCGGGGGTATTCCGCAGGTACCTGCGGAAAATAATGGACATGCACATTTTCTCAAGAAAGTTTCTCGAGAAAATTTTCTCAAGAAATTTTCTTGAGAAAAATCCGCACAGTGCGCACAGCTATTTTTTTTTCTCATAGGATGTGCTGGGAAATGTCTGCACAAAGATTGCAGACATTTCTCAAGAAATTTCCGCAGCAAATCCGCGGGTAAATCCGCGGGTAAAACGGCCTAGTGCGCACATAGCCTTAGGCAGGAAACACAAGCAGATGAGTTTTAGTGTTGAGTGTACCGCCCCGCGGGCTCGTTTGCGACCGCCGAGCCGCTCGGATCCGTGCTCGTACGGTGGGTGGTGGCTCGAGCCTCTCACGGATCCGGGGGTCACGTCGCTCTGCAAGGGAGTTGGCGCTACACGCAGGGACTTGACGGGGAGTTCCACGACCGGGGCCGCGGCGGTTTGGTTTGGGATGTAAGTTCGTGACGCCACCCACGGGTTGTGGTGAATGGATGGACACCACCGCTGCCATTAACTGGGCCTTCTGGGGACGGTGTTCCGCAGCTTGGTGTTGACCCCTCCGTGGGTAGGGGCGATGGTCACGGGGGCCCGAGGGAGGTACTGAGGCAGGGGAGCGGGTACGTGCTGGGTGCTGATGCTGTGCGGCGCGGTGCGCAGCCAAAAGGCACTGGTGTACTCACTATGACACAATACACTGGAGTCTCTGGTAAACCAAATGGGATGATGAACGGGGCCCGCAGCCGGCTGCAGCTTCTTCCAGAATAGGTTGGTGGTTTCCGCCTTTCTCCTGCACCTCCTTGTATGAATGTTTTGACTCCTATGCCTAAGCAACGGTAGTCCGCCTCCCGACTTGTATATGCCGTAGGAGACCGTTTGCGCGCAGACGCTGGCCCTTTGGGTCTCTATGCCTTGGCGGTGGCTTTACCCTGTATGGTTGGGCTGTTGTCTTCTAACGGGTCTTATGTGGGAAAGGTCCTTAAGTCCAGTCCTCAATCAGTTGATTTGACTCAGCCCTGTCGGTTCAGGGCTTTGTACTGGGTCTGAGTACCCCTCCTGGTGCTCCGGTTTCTAATCGGTTCCCCGGTTCGGTACCGGCGGGCCACCGCCCGACCTCAGTTCCTACGGTTCCACCGGCTGTAATCCCAACTCCTGCAGGCAGCCACCACCGTCTGCCTCCTTGCCAAAGGTGACTGGGCTCCGACGCAGCCACCGGAGTAGTCTGTTGGCAGGCCTGGACACAGGTCTGCCCTTGAACTTGACTTCTCTCTACTCTGCACTACAACTTGTGTGTTTGTTTTCCCGCCTCCAGGCCTGTGAACTCCTCAGTGGGCGGAGCCAACTGCCTGGCTCCACCCCCCTGGTGTGGAAATCAAACCTGGAGGGTGGTGACAAGGGTTTCTAGGTTGGCTGCTGTCACCTAATCGGGGAGGGAGGGTGTGTGTGTGTGTGACTACCTGGGACGACCTGACTAGTCCAGGGTGTCACATTGAGCAGTGGAGGAGGTCAGGCCTGTGGGACAGGCCTGTGACAGATTGACAGGTGCTGGGGTTGGAGCCCGGGCACCTTTGGCTAGGAGGCAAACGGTGGTCTTAGCCTGCAGGAGTCGGAAAGACGGCTCAGTGGAACCGTGGTGGACCGGGACAGGGTAGTGGCCCGCCGGTACCGACCCGGGGAACCGACTCGGAAACCGGAGCACACAGGGGGGTACTTAGACCCTGAAACGAGGTCTAGAATCCACTGGACTGAGTTAATTAACTGATTGCGGTCTGGACTATAGGTCCTTTCCCACCCAAGTCCCGACTGAAGACAACAGCCCACCGAGGGGGAGAGAAAGCCACCGCACAGGCAGAGAGATCCCACGGGCCAGCGTGTGCGGGCAAAAGGGCTCTCCCGACATTCACAAAGCCGGGGAGCGGACTCCCGTCGCTGAAGCGCAGGCAGTCCACAGATACACAACACTGTGCAGGAGAAAGGCCAAGACCACCGAACTGGGTGGGGGACCAGACGCAGCGGGCTGCGGGCACCGACCACCATCAACTTGGTTTACCAGAGACTTGTGTGTGTCAATAACCGTGAGTACAACAGTGCCATCCGGCCGCGTACCGCCCTGCACCACCCAGCTATCCCCAATGGGTCCCGGGGCCATCACCCCTACCCACGGAGGGGTTAACATCTTGCTGCACCACCATCTCCCCCGGGTGCCCAGTAATCGCAGCGGTGGTGTCCAACTTCACCACGACCCGTGGGCGTCACGAACTCAAGCACGGCTCCGGCCGTGCACCTACCTGACCCCCACCAAAAGCGCCAGAACCTCCTTTCAGAGTGAAGTGACCACGGGTCCGGAGGCGCTCGAGCCACCCACCAACGAGCCCGGAACCGAGCGGCTCGGCTGCAGCCGAGCGCAGGGTGGTACACATCGACCCTTCTGGAGTCACGAACAGGATACTTGCCTATTCACTTATCTAGTGAAGTACGTCTTGAAGTGAAGTCAGCGGTGATCCGTTCCTGCCATCTTTTGGCACGAAGATTCCCGCCGGAGTCGTCTTCTCCGCAGAAAGGGCGCAAAAAACTGAAGCCCCGCCCCCTGGGAATGCGCCTGTGCAGCAAAGGGAGAGGTGAAAAGCGAAACTGATCGGCCGAAGAAGGGAGTGCCGCGAAAAGACGAAGGGGGAGCGGGTGAAGATCAGCGCCATGTACAGTAATTAACGCTGTGGAGTGCAGGGACGCTAGGACTCTGCAGAAACCCGTTCCTGGACACCAAAGCGGCAGGATGTGTCGGAAGATCCAGGCCGAAGCCCACTTCATGCTGGCGAAGTGGGCGTCGGAGATGAAGGGTCTGGCTGCAGCTGTCCGGGCGCGCGAAGTGGAAATGATCTCGGAGGAGCGGGTAAGCAGTGACCCACGCCCCTATGTTCCTCAGGAACCGGCCATCTTGGCTGAGGGACCCGACCTGCTCCTGCCCGCCACACCGTCTCCCTCGTCGCCCATGTCCGCAGCCACCGCCCCGACCGGAGCCCGTACCATCTACGGGGGAGGACCCAGCTACTGGGCCCTCAGGCCTTACCGTCACCATCGCTCCAGCACCGCTGATGACATCTCACCCAGCCCCGAGCATGGCCGCGACAGGGATGACGACGGCCCCGGCAGTCCGCCCGGCCGCGACGGAGATGACGACGGCCCCGGCAGTCCGCCCAGCCGCAACGGAGGCAGCACCCGACTGGAAGTCTACCCCGGCCACGGTGCTCTCCACTCCCAAGTACCCCATCCCGGCTGTGGAGCAGCCGGTGTACACCTGCAGAGAGGCGGAGCAGGCCACTGATCGGTAGGGCCCACGGCAGTATGAGAGGCTGGTTGTAGCCGGTGCCGGGGGCACCCAAGTGGGCCTGGCTCCTGAGCAGGAGAGCGGATGTGCATGCCCGCGTTTATAAGAGGTAGGTAGCCGTTCCCGGCTACCATGTTCCCGTCCCCGTTGGTACTTTGTTGACGTCCCATTGTTTTACCCCCATTTAAATAAAGACAAGGCCGAGAACTTGCACTTTTGGGCTTTGTAAATAGCCCCTTGAACCACCCTATCACATCTACAGTCTCCGGAGAGGCTGGTTGGAGGAAGGGCCTGCGGCAGAGTAGGCCGGGGTCCCGTCACCATGGCAACCGGTGACTATCCTCTGGGGCCAGGGGTCCCCCGGACGTGGGGCCTCAGAGAGACTGCCGGGTATGGAACTTTGTACCCGGCCCGTTGTGGGCAATACCCGGACCTGAACCCGATTCCTGGACTGGGGAAAAGGGGTGCTGACCTGTTCTTAGAGGCAGCATCAAGGTGTAGGTTTGCTTGGGTGGGCAAATGAAAGGACCCGGTCCCATCCCGTTCCCGTGTAATAAAAATGTTTTTATATGTTTGCAACGTTAAAGCAAAATGCTTCCCGTAAGGGACGATTCTTAAGTCTGCTTAAAAATGTAAAAAGTTATTATGTTTGTATATGTTTTCCTTTTTATCTTTTTCAGTTCAAAAATAAACCAGGGGTGGTCGGACAGCCCGCGGATGGTCTGTATTAAACCAAGGGGGAATGTGACGCCCTGGACTAGCCAGGTAGTCACAGGTAGGCCCTTGCATAACACCTGTCCCCTAATAAGGTAACATCAGCCAACCTTAAAACCCTAGTCACCTCCCTCAGGGTTTGATGGACACACCAGGGGGCATGCCCAGGCGGTTGGACACGCCCACCGAGCAGTTCACAGGTCCTGAGGCAGGAAAAACAGGCAGATCAGGTTTGACAATGAAGTGGTGAAGTTCAAGTGCAGAGGCAGACCTGTGTGTGTGACTACCTGGGACGACCTGACTAGTCCAGGGTGACACATTGAGCAGTGGTCGGAGCCCAGTCACTTCTGGCTAGGAGGCATATGGTGGCCCCAGCCTGCAGGAGCCAGGAAGATGGCTCAGTGGAACCGTAAGGGACTGGGACAGGGTAGTGGCCCACCGGTACCGAACCGGGGAACCAACTGGAAACCGGAGCACAAAGGGGGGTACTCAGAGCCTAAAACGAGGTCCAGAAACCAGTGGACCACGTTAATTAACTGATTGAGGTCTGGACTTTAGGTCCTTTCCCACCCAAGTCCCGACTGAAGACAACAGCTCACCGAGTGGGATAAAAAGCCACCGCATAGGCAGAGAGATCCCACGGACCAGCGTCTGCGGGCAACGGGCTCTCCCGACATACACAACGCCGGGGAGCGGGCTCCCGTTGCTGAAGCACAGGCAGCCCAGAGCTACAGTACAAGGTGCAGGAGAAAGGCGGAGACCACCAACCCGAGTGGGGGACCAGACGCAGCCGGCTGCGGGCACCGACCACCATCATCTTGGTTTACCAGAGACTCTTGCGCATAAATCATAGTGAGTACAAGTATGCCCTCGGGCCGCGCACCGCCAAGTACCGACATACCATCCCAATCGAGTCCCGGGGCCATCACCCCTACCTACGAAGGGGTTAACACCTTTGCTGTGCAACATCTCCCCCGGGCGCCTAGTAAACAGCAGCGGTGGAGTCCACATTCACCACAACCCGTGGGTGGCGTCACGAATTTAACCAAAACCACAGCTCTGGCGGTAAACCTAACCCCTTCACAGCGCCAGCCCTTTTTAGAGCGAAGTGACCCCGGGTCCGGAGGCGCTCGAGCCACCCACCGACGAGCCTGGATCTGAGCGGCTCGGAGCGCGGGGCGGTACACTTGGTGATGTACGGCTCAGCATTGTGCTTAGTGATGTATGGCTCGGCATTGTGCTTGGTGATGTACAGCTCGTCATTGTGCTTGGTGATGTACGGCTCGGCATTGTGCTTGGTGATGTACGGCTCGGCATTGTGCTTGGTGATGTACGCATCGGCATTGTGCTTGTGTGATGCCCTGGACTAGCCAGGTAGTCACAGGTAGGCCCTTGCATAACACCTGTCCCCTAATAAGGTAACATCAGCCAACCTTAAAACCCTAGTCACCTCCCTCAGGGTTTGATGGACACACCAGGGGGCGTGCCCAGGCGGTTGGACACGCCCACCGAGGAGTTCACAGGTCCTGAGGCAGGAAAAACAAACAGTTGAGCTTTGACAGTGAAGTGGTGAAGTTCAAGTGCAGAAGCAGACCTGTGCCCGGGTCTGCCGCAGTCTAACACCAGGTGTCTGGGTTGGAGCCCAGTCACCTCTGGTTAGGAGGCATACAGTGGCCTCAGCCTGCAGGAGCCGGGAAGACGGCTCTGTGGAATCGTAAGGCACCGGGACAGGGTAGTGGCCCGCCGGTACCGAACCGGGGAACTGACTGGAAACCGGAGCACAAAGGGGGGTACTCAGACCCTGAAACGAGGTCCAGAAACCAGTGGACCACGTTAATTAACTGATTGAGGTCTGGACTTTAGGTCCTTTCCCACCCAAGTCCTGACTGAAGACAACAGCCCACCGAGAGGGATAGAAAGCCACCGCATAGGCAGAGAGATCCCAAGGGCCAGCCTCTGCGAGCAAATGGGCTCTCCCGACATACACAACGCCGGGGAGCGGGCTCCCGTTGCTGAAGCACAGGCAGCCCAAAGCTACAGTACAAGGTGCAGGAGAAAGGCGGAGACCACCAACCCGAGTGGGGGACCAGACGCAGCCGGCTGCGGGCACCGACCACCATCATCTTGATTTACCAGAGACTCTTCTGCATCAATCATAGTGAGTACAACTGTGCCCTCGGGCCGCGCACTGCCCTGCACTGCCAAGCACCGACATACCATCCCAATCGGGTCCCAGTGCCATCACCCCCTGCCCACGGAGGGGTTAATGCCTTTGCTGCGCAACATCTCCCCCGGGCGCCTAGTAAACAGCAGCGGTGGTGTCCACATTCACCACAACCCGTGGGTGGCGTCACGAATTTAACCAAAACCACGACTCCGGCCGTAAACCTAACCCCTTCAAAGCGCCAGCCCCTTTCAGAACGAAGTGACCCCGGGTCCGGAGGCGCTCGAGCCTCCCATCGACGAGCCTGGATCCGATCAACTCGGCTGCAGCCGAGCGCGGGGCGGTACACATCGACTCTTCTGGTGTCACGAACAGGATAGTTACCTAATCACCTACCTGGTGAAGTGCGCCTTGAAGTGGAAGGCAGCGGTGATCCGTTGAAAAATTTCAGAATCCGCCATCTTACCGCCATCTTTTGGCGCGAAGATTCCCGCTAAAGCCTTCTTCCTCACGAAAAGAGCGCGAGAGTTGAAGCCCCGCCCCCTGGGAACTCGGCCGTGCATCAAAGCGAGCAGTCGAAAAATGAAACTGATCGTCAGAAGAAGGGAGTGGCACAAAAAGACCAAGGGGGAGCGGGTGAAGATCAGCGGCATGTATCTGACGCTGTGAAGAGCAGGGACGCCAGGACTCTGCGGCAACCCGTTCCTGGATTCCAACGCGGCAGGATGTGTCGGAGTACGCAGGCCCAAGCCCACTTCATGCTGGCGAAGTTTGCTCCTTCTGATCGGAATTATGATGTGTGGAACCGGGAATTATTGGCTATGAAGTGGGCATTTGAAGAGTGGAGACATTGGTTGGAGGTGGCTAGACATCAAGTTGTGGTGCTTACGGACCACAAGAATTTTACCTATCTAGAATCTGCTAAGAGGTTGAATCCTCGGCAGGCCAGGTGGGCTTTGTTTTTCACCCGGTTTGATTTTGTGGTCTCTTTTGTGCCAGGCACCAAGAATGTTAAGGCCGATGCCCTTTCCAGGAGTTTCTGTGCTGACTCTTTGGAAGTTCCCGAGCCGTCTACTATCCTGAATGATGGTGTAATTCTCTCGGCCATTTCGCCTCATCTGCGGTTGGCACTGGCGGAATTTCAGGGGGATAAACCTGAGAGATGTCCTACGGAGAAACTGTTTGTCCCGGACCAATGGAGCGACCGAGTTGTCTCTGAGGTTCATTGCTCTGTTTTGGCAGGTCATCCTGGCATTTTTGGTACTCGGGATCTTGTGAGACGCTCTTTTTGGTGGCCTTCCCTGTCCCGGGATGTCCGTAGTTTTGTGCAGTCGTGTGGAGTTTGTTCTAGGTCCAAGCCCTGTTGTTCACGTTCTAGTGGGCTATTATTGCCTTTGCCGGTACCTAAGAGACCTTGGACGCACATCTCTATGGGTTTTATCATAGTATCATAGTATCATAGTTTTTAAGGTTGAAGGGAGACTCTAAGTCCATCTAGTTCAACCTGTAGCCTAACATGTTGATCCAGAGGAAGGCAAAAAAACCCCAATGTGGCAAACAAGTTCCAATGGGGAAAAAATTTCCTTCCTGACTCCACATCCGGCAATCAGACTAGTTCCCTGGATCAATACCCTGTCATAAAATCTAATATACATAACTGCTAATATTAAATTTTTCAAGAAAGGCGTCCAGGCTCTGCTTAAATGTTAGTAGTGAATCACTCATTACAACATCATGTAATTTATATCAGAGCTTCCCGTCTCTCAGAAAATGACTGTGATCTGTGATAGATTCTCCAAGATGGTCCACTTGGTTCCCCTGTCTAAGTTGCCGTCTTCATCAGAGTTGGTGCTTTTGTTTTTCCAACATGTTGTTAGTTTCCATGGTATTCCCGAAAACATTGTTTCTGACAGAGGGGTGCAGTTTGTATCCAGATTTTGGAGGATTTTTTGCTCCAAACTGGGTGTTCAGCTGTCTTTCTCCTCGGCGTTTCATCCTCAGACCAACGGTCAGACTGAAAGGGCTAACCAGACCCTGGAGACCTATTTACGGTGTTTTGTTTCTGCGGATCAGGATGATTGGGTTTCGTTTTTGCCTTTGGCTGAATTTGCCCTTAACAATAGAGCTAGCTCTACCACATTGGTGTCCCACTTTTTCTGAAATTTTGGGTATCACCCCAGGTTCCTCTCGGGGCAGCTTGAGGCGTCTGACTGTCCAGGGGTGGATTCGGTGGTACACAGAATGCAGCAGATTTGGGGGCAGGTAGTGGATAAATTATTTCAATCCCAAGAATCTGCCCAGAAATTTGCCAACCGGCGTCGGACTGTTGGTCCCCAGTTTAAAGTGGGGGACATGGTGTGGTTGTCCTCTAAAAATATTCCTATGAGAGTTCCATCTCTTAAATTTAAGCCCAAATTTATTGGACCTTATAAGATTTTGGAGATTATCAACCCTGTATCTTTCCGTTTGACTCTGCCTGTGTCATTTAAGATTCACAATGTCTTCCATAAGTCCTTGTTGATGAAACATGTGGAGCCAACAATTCCTGCAGCAGCGCCTCCTGACCCTGTTTTGGTACAAGGGGATGTGGAGTATGAGGTTGAAAAAATTCTGGATTCCCGAGGCAGCAGGCGAAAGCTTCAGTACCTTGTGAAATGGAAAGGTTATGGGCAGGATAACTCTTGGGTTGTGGCTTCTGACATTCATATGGAAAGGTTGGTTCGCGCCTTCCATCATGCTCATCCTGAGCAACCCGGTGGTATTGGTGAGGGTTCGGTGACCCCTCCTCAAGGGGGGGGTACTATTGTTAAAGTCAGTGTCAGGTTTCCGGGTTTTCCAGTTCTCTGTTGAAAAAGCTTGCCCTCAGTTAACATGGAGTTTACTGTTCTGTTGCCCTACTTCCTGTCCAGCTGCTTAAAAGGCCGCCTCTAAACCTAGTCCAGTGCCTGAGTATACTGCTTGCTGTGTGCTCCTGCTTTGCTGCTGCTAATCCTGTTAGCCTTTGGATCCTCCTAAAGACTACCGACCGACCGACTCTGGACCTTACCCGGTTTCTCAAGTTGTGCCCGGATTCCGTCTGCCATCTTCGGTTAGCACTCTGCCCGGTTCTCTCTGGTTCGTAACCACTCTGGACATTCATCCCGTACGGACACTCCTGGACTTTTACCGTTTGCCCCTTGTGTCCCGGCTGCTGCGCATTTAGGCCTTCCGGGGTGATTGCCGGACAGTCCCTGTATAGGGGTTCGCTCTGGTGGTCTCCCTGGGGGAGTCCGGTGCGTGGCCCCGGGAATTCCCTTCGCTCCGTTTTGGGAAAGTATTGTGTGTATTTGTACTGCTGTGTTTTCCGTTGTGTATCCGTGGTTACATATTATAAAATATCTTGTACCAAGAACTCGTCTCTGATTGTCATTGCCCTACGCTATCGAAATCCTCAGAACATATATAAGTATTACAGTCAGTTATGCTTTTGCTGCTGTGAGGCTCCCTCTTGTGGCCAGGAATGGTTTGGACAGAGACCAGGTGTGTTGAACAATGGGCGTTTCCATTGCTAATTCTCTGCCTATTTAAACCCTGGTCTGCTAGCAGGCTATGCCGATGTCAGTTGTTCTTTGTACACCAGCCTGCTTCATCCTGCTCCAGACCACATCTACCCCAGATAAGTGCTTGGCTCTTTATTTGTTGTTTGGTTCTTTTTGCTCGTATCTGAGTTTGTCATTTACTTTGGTTGTTTTCAGTTTATTTGCATGCAGGGATCTTCCCTATCAGTTGCTTAGCTGGGACACTCCCTGCAGCTATGTTTGGAGTATTGCTCCTATAAGTCCATGGGTTTGTTGCTTCTTGAATTTGTATGGTTCCTGCTTTCTGTTCATTAGTATGACGAGCGCCTGGTATAGGACGGAGTTCAGATCTAGCGATCTGAGGGCTTTTTGTATTATCAGGTTTTTGGATTTTTGTAGGGTTTTTCTCTGGCCACCATCAGTCCCTTTCCTATCCTGTCCTATTTAGTCAGTAGGGCTTCACTTTTGCTAATCCTATCATCTATCTGTGTATTGTGTTTTCCTATATCACCGCAGTCTATGAATGTGGGGGGCTTGCTATTCTTTATCTATTTTCTGAGGCAGAGAGTTATTCATCTTTCCTTCCTTTAGGATAGCTAGTTCTCCGGCTGGGTTTGCTGTGCACGGGATGTTAGTTCACCCCTCGGCTACTTCTAGTGTTGATGGTTAGTAAGGGGCTGGTGGCCAAATTAGTTGCCAATGCTCTTGTCACCTTTTACCAATGATTTATGGTGGTCTTCCATGGTTCCGGATCATTACAAGGGACATTACAAGAGGGGCTGTCTGTGGCGACATTACAGAGGGGCTCTCTGTGGGGACATTACAAGAGGGGCTGTCTGTAAGGACATTACAAGAGGGGCTGGATGTGGGAACATTACAAGAGGGGCTGGCTCTGGGGACATTAGAGGGGCTGGCTGTGGGGACATTAGAGGGGCTATCTGTAAGGACATTACAAGAGGGGCTGGCTGTGGGGACATTACAAGAGGGGCTGTCTGTAGGGACATTACAAAAGGGGCTGGATGTGGGAACATTACAAGAGGGGCTGGCTGTGGGGACATTACAGAGGGGCTGGCTGTGGAGACATTACAAGATGGGCTGTCTGTGGGGACATTACAAGAGGGGCTGGCTGTGGGGACATTACAAGAGGGGCTGGCTGTGGGGACATTACAAGAGGGGCTGGTTGTGGGGACAATACAGACAAGATCCAAGTTACCGGGGATAGGTCGAGAGAGAGTACCCCGATATGCAGTATCAGCAAGACCATGAGAAGTTCAGGCCATGTCTATCAATGCAGTGAAAAGAATAAACTGTTAAAGTTTGGTTTGCCAAGAGAACTCCAGTGTCACGTGTTTCACTACTTCATCTACGATGGGGACAGGCAGCGGGTGATAGACATCAGCCTGAAGAAACCAATAAGTGTCGCACACACCACCGAACTATACACACACATTGACTCTCTCTGGTGAAGGAGCAGAAAGCCTGTACGGCCCAGCGTCCATGCCTTCCTACATTATAACATGCCCCTATCAGTATTTTATTATTCTTTCTCTCTCCTTTTATCTCCAGCCACAGGGACTCTACTTTTTCTTGAGTCTCACATATATCATGAATGTAGGATGGGTTTTAGGGATGATTTTACATATAAACAAACCCCCTAGCCCACCCTGTATATTAACACCCCTGTCATAGCTCTCATCCAGCGATGTCTCTTATCACCCCCATATCGTCATTATTTTACAACAATATTAATTCTAATTCCTGTAACGAGACCATATTATATGGGAGACTGTGGGGATAACATACTACATAGGATATGTGTGGGAGATTATACTAGGAGCTGTGGGGATAGAATACTAGAAAGGATATGTGGGGGATATTATACTGGGGGCTGTGGGGATAGCATACTACATAGGATATGTGGGGGATATTATACTGGGGGCTGTCGGGATAGCATTCTACATAGGATATGTGGAGGACATTATACTGGGAGCTGTGGGGATAGCATACTACATAGTATATGTGGAAGACATTATATTGGAGGCTGTGGGGATAGAATACTACATAGGATATGTAGGGGACATTATACTGGGGGCTGTGGGGATAGCATACTACATAGGATATGAAGGGGACATTATACTGGGAGCTGTGGGGATAGCATACTACATAGGATATGTGGTGGACATTATACTGGGAGCTGTGGGGAAAGCATACTACATAGGATATGTAGGGGACATTATACTGGGGGGCTGTGGGGATAGAATACTACATAGGATATGTAGGGGACATTATACAGGGGGCTGTGGGGATAGCATACTACATAGGATATGTAGGGGACATTATACTGGGAGCTGTGGGGAAAGCATACTACATAGGATAATATACTGGGTGCTATAGAAACTTCATACTGTAACGGGGACTGCGGTGACAATACTGTATAGGGGGCTGTAGGGGACCATACTTTATTAACGACTGTTATTGACCTTAAATTTTGGGATACGCTGACCATACTATATAAAGATCTGTGGGGGACATTATACTCTATATGCGGCTGTGGTGACCATATTGTATATGGGACTGTGGTGGACATCATATTATATACTAAGTGGCTGTAGTGGATATCATACTGTGTGGTGCTGTCGTGGGCATTATACTGTATATAGGGAATGATGGAGGACATCATTGTATATATGGGGGGCTGTGGCGGTTACCATACTATATATTTGGAGACTCTGGTGGATATCGTACTGCATGGGGGGGCTGTGGTAGACATCATAGTGTATATTAGGGGGCTGTTGTGGATATACTATATGGGCGGCTGTGGTAGCCATCATACTGTGTAGGGGGACAATGTGAGGAGGGGGGTACAGTTTGGAGAGGACAACATAGTAGGCAGTTTTGTTGTGAACTGTATTAGTCACATGATGGACTTTAAAAAAAAATAATACTTATCCGTTAATGTCTAATGGGGTCTGTTTAGTTTCCATTACGGTGTTTACCAAATTCTGAAAACCAAATGTGAAACCAAAAGGTCCCCGGTTCTAGTGAGGTTATATTAGTTTCCATAACTGTCCTGGGGTGTGACATATAAAATACAGGATGCAGGGATGGATATTGCTGATGGTCCCTGGTATTGTGGAAATGTCCCACAAAGAATGAATGACTCTATATCTAACTCTGAGAACCACTCCCTATTGAGCCTCACATCTAAAGTTACACCACTTTTATTATTTTTGCTGGTTTTTTTATTAAAAAGGTCACAATACTAGTGTAAGTGGTTGTCAGAGCTTGTACCTGCCCCATTGGGGGCCATTGGAGAGGGGGTTTGTTAGGGGTCCTCCTGATACCTTAGTCTCTGACCCTTTCCTTTACACGTGGGGGCTGAGGGTTCATAGTGGGGGGAGGCCATCGGAGTCATCTGTTTTTTGGTTCTTTGTGCACTATTTTTCTTTTATATTAGATGATATTTCATGGTTTCTTTATAAGGGGGTATATTTCTTTATTTTGAAGATATTTAACTATATTTCTTTACTTGTCTTTTATTCCCTATTTACTGCTATCAAATAAAAAGACCACGTGGCATCAAAAGGTCTGATGACATCACTGCCTTCTATGACATCACGAGGATCCAGACGTTCTATGCTATGACATCACAATGACCTAGTTCCATAAGAACGTCACACGCAGTCAGATCTGCATATTCACATGGACACAGAGGACGAAGATGGAGGCGATTCGTGGTGAGGTTAGAGTCACAATGTGAGTGTGTAAGAAACATCAACCTGCACATGGATTATGTCCTGTGCATATTACAGGCTACCTGTGGGGGAGCTCATCTACAGCAGAAACCTTATCACAGGGTGTGTACACACTCACATGACCTCGGTCACTGGCATATCGTATCGGATGATAGGCATTGGATGCCATATGCTAGTGTGACTCTAGCCTAAAAGGCTCCTAAAAGGCTCCTAAAAGGTATGTACCACAGCGACACACCCACCATCCTCACATACTGTACAGCTCTGGCAAAAAAGTTGATAATCATTAAGAAACAACAATACTAATAATGTTTTATCTCAGGAAAAGTTCAGAAATCAATATTTTGTGGAATAACCATGATTTATAATCACAGCTTTCATGCGTCTTGGCTGCTTTCCACCAGTCTTTCACGCTGCTTTTGGGTGACCGTATACCACTCTTGGTGTAAAAATTTAAGCAATCCTTCTTTGTTTGATGGCTTGTGACTATCCATCTTCCTCTTGATTACATTCCAGAGGTTTTCAATGGGGTTCAGGTCTGGAGATTGGGCTGGCCATGACAGGGTTTTGATGTGGTGGTCCTTCATCCACACATTGATTGACCTAGCTGTGTGTCATGGCACATTGTCCTGCTGGAAAAACTAGTCCTCAGAGTTGGGGAACATTGCCTGAGCAGAAGGAAGCAGCTGTTTGTCCAGGATAACCTTGTATGTGGCTTTATTAATACGTCCTTCGCAAAGTTTAATCTGCCCAATTTCTAGAGTAAGGTAATCTTCCCTGATAAGTCTAATTTTCAGCTTTGTCCAACACCTGGTCATCTAATGGTTAGACGGAGAACTGGAGAGGTGTACAAGCCACAGTGTCTTGCACCCACTGTGAAATTTGGTGTAGGATCGGTGATGATCTGGAAATTTTTCAGCAAGGCTAGGGTTAGGGTTATATCCTGTATGTTACATGTGAGGGGCAGTACAATGTCTTTGTAGTGTATATCTGTATATACATGTGTCCTGTATGTTACATGTCAGGGGAAGTACAATGTCTTTGTAGTGTGTATTTCTCCCATTTGTACCATCGTTCCTCCTCCATTTCTCCCAGTTGTACGATGATTCCTCCTCCATCTCTCCCGGTTGTACCAGCGTTCCTCTTCCAATTCTCTCGGTTGTACGATGGTTCCTCCTCCATCTCTCCTGGTTGTACCAGCGGTCCTCCTCCAATTCTCACAGTTGTACCATCGTTACTCCTCCAATTCTTCCAGTTGTACAATGGTTCCTCCTCCATCTCTCCCAGTTGTACGATTGTTCCTCCTCCATCTCTCCCAGTTGTACGATCGTTCCTCCTCCATCTCTCCTGGTTGTACGATTGTTCCTCCTCCATCTCTCCCGGTTGTACGATCGTTCCTCCTCCATCTCTCCCGGTTGTACCATCGTTCCTCCTCCATCTGTCCCGGTTGTACCATCGTTCCTCCTCCATCTCTCCCGGTTGTACCATCCTTCCTCCTCCATCTCTCTCCTCCCATCACTTCTTTCTTCCCTGAATCTATGATCTTGTTTTGATATAAGTAATCTTTTCTTACAGACGCTTCGATTTGGTTCTGGACCTTTCCATTCTTGTATAACACTCACAAAGCAATGAGGACGACACCAGCAGGTATGTATGGAGGGGTCTGTATTCTTAGGGCACGTTCAGGGGTTTTTGGTGCTAATAACATTATTTTTTCATGTCTTCTAATAAAAATTCTCTGTTTTCAGTTCCCGCTAGTGAGAGTGAAGCCACGAATTGGGCGGACAAGTCAATGAAAATACCGCTCTTGGGACAGTCTCCATCTGAAGCCTCAAAACGATCACAAGACGGAGCACACACTACATGGGTGAGCACATTGTGTCTTCTCTTAAGTGATCATCCGTTTTTCAGGACGATCACTTATTTCTGGCGTTTTTTCGGCGTCTGAACATTTTTGTTCATTTCCTAAAGCGCTTTGACGACGCTTTTTCCGTTTTTGAGTAACGCTTTTCAATATTTTTTTTTGACAATTTTTACCCCCATTTTTCGGCCAAAAACACAAAACGAGTAAAAAAGGCGTCATCGGGGCGTATTTTTTATTCTGTTGCTTATTATATATATGGAGTTTTTGTACCGGGGCCCGATTCATCATTACATTCCACCTGAGTCTGTTGATCCAGGCAGGCGTTACAGGGGCATGTTGGGGTTACACCAGTTTCAGTGTAACAAACCTTACCATATCCCAAGATTAAGACAATGCACCCTGAATGATCGGTAATAGATCGCTGAGGGCGCATAGGCCGCCATTGTTCTCACCGATGCGACTGCTGTTTACACAGGACAATGCACCACCGCGAACAATGAAGAGCTTTTTTGTTGCACAATCTCGTTTCACCCTACAAACGAGCGTCTTGGTTGATCATGGAGTGATCGCCAGTGTGCATGCAAAGATGTCGTGAGCGAACGCTCGCTTGTTCACGATAATCTTTCAGTGTAAATTTTATCCCTTTTTTCCCGTTTTTTTTGCTTTTTATCAGCATTTTTGTACTTCTTTTTAATCCGATGGATAAAACGGGAAGACGCTAATAAAAAGCAAAAAAATATGCTCGAGCGCTTCATCCCCGACGGTTTTAGGGGCGGGAAAAAAAAAGACACAGTGTGAACATACCTTAAACATTGCAGAACACAGACGGACGTCACACGATGAGGACTCTTATATACTGATGTCACACGACATGGACGCTCACAGACTGATGTCATATGACGTGGACTCTTATAGACGGACGTCACATAACATGGACGCTCACAGACTGACGTCACACGACATGGACGCTCACAGACTGATGTCACACTACATGGACGCTCACAGACTGATGTCACACTACATGGACGCTCACAGACTGACGTCACACGACATGGACGCTCACAGACTGATGTCACACTACATGGACGCTCACAGACTGATGTCACACTACATGGACGCTCACAGACTGATGTCACATGACATGGACACTCACAGACTGACGTCACACGAGATGGACGCTCACAGACTGACGTCACACGAGATGGACGCTCACAGACTGACGTCACACGAGATGGACGCTCACAGACTGACGTCACACTACATAGACGCTCAGACTGACGTCACACTACATGGACGCTCACAGACTGATGTCACACGACATGGATGCTCACAGACTGACGTCACACGAGATGGACTCTCACAGACTGACATCACACGACATGGAAGCTCAGACTGATGTCACACTACATGGACGCTCACAGACTGATGTCACATGACATGGACGCTCACAGACTGACGTCACACGACATGGACTCTCACAGACTGACGTCACACTACATGGACGCTCACAGACTGATGTCACATGACATGGACGCTATCAGACTGACGTGACACTACATGGACGCTCACAGACTGATGTCACACGACATGGACGCTCACAGACTGACGTCACACGAGATGGACTCTCACAGACTGACATCACACGACATGGACGCTCAGACTGATGTCACACTACATGGACGCTCACAGACTGATGTCACATGACATGGACGCTCACAGACTGACGTCACACTACATGGACGCTCACAGACTGACGTCACATGACATGGACGCTATCAGACTGACGTGACACGACATGGACGCTCACAGACTGACGTCATATGACATGGACGCTCACAGACTGACGTCACACTACATGGACGCTCACAGACTGACGTCACACGACATGGACGCTCACAAACTGATGTCACATGACATGGACGCTATCAGACTGACGTCATATGACATGGACGCTCACAGACTGACGTCATATGACATGGTCGCTCACAGACTGACGTCACACGACATGGATGCTCATACACGGACAGAGCTGGTTCACCACAGACAATTAGTTGTTTATTGTATATTATGTATATTATGTATATTTTGAGCCTTATCCTAATTAATAGTTAAGTGTATATTTGTATATTATGTACATTGTGAGCCTTAACCTCTCAATGACCAGACACGTTTTTTACCGTTTATCATCCATCTGCGATATTTTTGACCCTTTTTCTCGTAGAGATGGTTTTTTTCCATATTTATTTGTTCCGTTTTTGTCCTAAAGTCATTAAGAGGTGAGGACGATATTCCTGGAGTGTAAATTGTATTGCATGTGCGGCATCAGGCAGGCAGTATGGGCGGCACGGTGGCTCAGTGGTGATTTACACTGGTGCTTTGCAGCGCTGGGGTCCTCGGACAACATCTGCAAGGAGTTTGTATGTTCTCCCCGTGTTTGCGTGGGTTTCCTCCGGGGTCTCCGGTTTCCTCCCACACTCCAAAGACATACAACAAAAGGGGGCGATCAGTATTGGGGAAAGATCGCTGTCGTCTATTTATTTAATCTGGGGCAGTTCCGCTCTTTTAGGCTGCGTTCACACCTCGCAGGTTTGATGTGGATTTTACACACAACTTATTTTTCCGCCCCAGGAAAGTGGGTGAGTTTATCTTCCTCTCACCCCCATTCCAGTCTGTGTGGGGCACAATCCATATGGAAATCGGCTTTTTTTATGCTGTTTTTATTTTTTTATTTACAGCATGCCGATTTCTGTAGCGGATTTTACATATTCATTTCACTGTGGATCCTTAAATCTTGCAGGTAATCTGCCGGCCTGGCATGAAATATGGAGGATTTTTTTTTCTCCACGCATAAACACTGCAGATTTAATTTTATTAATCCAGTTGTAAAATCCGCACTAAATACGCAAAGTGTGAACAAAGCCTAAGGCTATGTGCCCACGGGACTCTGTATCTGCGGATTTTTCTGCATCAAAATCCGCAGCTTTCCCCCGGAATCCGCACCTTTTCATAGGTGCGGATTTTGTGCGGATTTGACGTGGATTTGACGCGGATTTTGTTGCGGATTTTGCGATTTTTATTCAACTGAATAGGCAAAATCCGCACGAAAATCCGCAACAATAATTGACATGCTGCAGATTTTTCCGCACGAAAATCCGCACGATTTCCGCTGCGGAAAAATCCGCAGCGTGGGCACAGCATTTCCCAAATGCCATAGAAATGGCTGGGGAGTAGCTGTGCTGCATATTTCTGGAAAATCCGCGGCTTTCCCGCGAGAAATCCGCAGCAAAATCCGTGCATTTTCCGCAGCGTGGGCACATAGTCTAAAAGGTCCAGATCTGCAATTCAGATATACCCTATAGACAAGGGAAGAGGTCAGCCATACTTCTCTAATGCTTGAGCCTGGAATTCCCAAATACTTATACTTCTCTAATACTGAACAACCCTTTTTGATCAATTTTAATACAGTTAAATTATTATTATTGATTATTATAATTATTGGTTCACTGCCTAATGCTAATAAAGAAATTTAAAACAAGAATCGGTCTCAGTGTTTTTCTTCTCGGCAAATTATTATATCACAAAGTGACCAGGATACATCGATGATCCTTCATATTCCTGACCAGTCCCTGTCCATCATCCACTTTCCATATCTAGTCCCCTGTCCATCATCCACTTTCCAGATCCAGTCCCCTGTCCATCATCCACTTTCCAGATCTAGTCCCCTGTCCATCATCCACATTCCAGGTACAGTCCCCTGTCCATCATCCACTTTCCACATCCAGTCCCCTGTCCATCATCCACTTTCCAGATCTAGTCCCCTGTCCATCATCCACATTCCAGGTACAGTCCCCTGTCCATCATCCACTTTCCACATCCAGTCCCCTGTCCATCATCCACTTTCCAGATCTAGTCCCCTGTCCATCATCCACTTTACAGATCTAGTCCCCTGTCCATCATCCACTTTCCAGGTCCAGTCACTGTCCATCATCCACGTTTCATATCCAGTCCCCTGTCCATCATCCACTTTCCATATCTAGTCCCCTGACCATCATCCACTTTCCAGATCCAGTCCCCTGTCCATCATCCACTTTCCAGATCCAGTCCCCTGTCCATCATCCACTTTCCAGGTCCAGTCCCCTGTCCATCATCCACTTTCCAGGTCCAGTCCTCTGTCCATCATCCACTTTCCAGGTCCAGTCCTCTGTCCATCATCCACTTTCCAGGTCACCCATGTCTTGTGTCTTCAAGCCATCGACAGCAGAAGAGTCAGACATGGGCCTATTCCCCTCCCCCAACCTAAACACCCTGGATGGATATGTCGGCATTTCTCTGATCTTCCATATGTGAAGGGAGGATTCAGGAACTTAAATGGGTTAAACTAAATTTGCACAGAGTCGGTGTCCTACTAATGCAGCTTATTGATTGCTCAGAGGAATTGCGCAGTCCAGGAGGTCGGTGACCCTGGCAAATGGTAGAAAAAACCTTGCTCCTCACAGTCAATTGCGGCTATTGGAAGCATTAAAGGGACAGTAACACTGGATGGAGGAGATCGCTAGAGAACTGGGTCAGGATTAGTTACCAGTTACGAGTACAGAGCAACCGAGCATGGTAGTGCCCGCTCATCACTAGTTATGAGTACAGAGCAACCAAGCATGGTAGTGCCCGCTCATCACTAGTTATGAGTACTGAGCACCCGAGCATGGTAGTGCCCGCTCATCACTAGTTACAATGTCACAGCCAGATGTGTAATGGATGGCCAGGGGAAACAGAAACCCTATGCAGACCACTGACCTCACACTCACACCCGAAGGTACCTTTAAAGGAGGGGAGGTCTGGGCCTCAAACCTGGCCCTGCCTCCTGTCCGGGCCCTGACGACAAAGGCCACACCACATGGAGCTGGGATTCTGCCAGGGACACGCCATCAGGCTCACCATAGACCGGGACCACAGCCGCGAAGAAATCATCTACCGACCGCTTAGCCTCCGAATCGCCGGTAGAGAGAAGGTCCAGGATTGAGGATCGCCCAGCAACGAAGATATGAGGACCACCAGACGCTGGGCCTCAGTCCCCGAAGAATGAGGACGAAGCCTAAAATACAAGTGACAGGCTCCTTCAAATACCCTGAACCTATCCCTCCCCCCTGAAAACTTATCAGGGAGGGCCACCTTAGATTCAGGTGCAGATACATCCGCCACCCATGAACTAATGCAGCTGCTGCACAATCTCGGAACGCAGACACCTCACCTAGTCCGCGATCTTCTGCGCAAGATGGGCCCACCGTGCAGCCTGAGTCATACTGGACATGACCAAAAGAAAATGGTAAGGCTGGTTATTGTGTCACAGTTGGGGGAGTAATGGATGGCCAGGAGACACAGGAAACCCTATGCAGACCATGAGACTGGGGTCCCTGAGCCCACCCTAACTCATGGAGGTAGCCTTAAAGGTAGGGAGGTCCGTGCCTCCGACCTATTCCTGACCCCTGTCCTGGCTCTGACAACAAAGTCCAGGATGGAGATCCCAAAAACCCCACCAATAATGTAATACAGACGGGTTAAATATACCTAATACACACCTAAAACCTACACAAGGAACAACCAAGGATAGTCAGGTAAGGAAAAATAAGGGAAAGGAGAGAGTACAAAAACAAACAACTGGTAACAAACCGCAGCCGACAGTAGCAGCAAACACCACCACGACCTCTCTGCTCCTAGGCTAGCTCCTAACTGATCTAAACCTTGCTCACAAAAGGTCTAAGTAGAAAGGCAGTATGGACCCTGTGTTAGCGCAAGACCACTGTAGATCATATAAGGAAAATGCGCCAAAGACATACATTAGATGAAAAAAATAATTTTGTATTAATATAATTAACCCCTTCACGACCCTTGACGGATCTATCCGTCATGGAGCGTGTGATGTTAAGCCCCGCCCCTTGGCGCGGGCAGGATGCGGCGATTTGCGCACATATCAGCTTTTTTCAACAGCTGACCTGTGTGCCTGCATGTTACGAGTGGAATCGCTTCCACTCGCAACATTTAACCCCTTACATCTCGCTGCCAAAGTCTGGCAGCGAGATGTATATGCACGTGGCCATGATTTTCACTTACCGCTGCCCCCACCGGAAGTCACGTGCGTGATCACATGACTTTCTGACTTTCGGTGGTTGCCATGGTCGCACAGGGTCATGTGATGACGCCTGTAGCTATGACAAGTCACTCTCAGTTTCACTCGGCCCGAAGCCGAATGAATCAGGAAGTGATCATATCTGCTGTTTACAGCTGTATAGCTGTGATCAGCAGATAGGACAGAGCGATCGGATTGCTGATCGCTATAGCCCCCTAGGGGGACTAGTAAAATAAAAAAATAAAAAAGTAAAAAAAAAGTTTTAAAAAATAAAAAAACCTAAAAGTTCAAATCACCCCTCTTTCACCCCATTGAAAATTAAAGGGTTAAAAAAAATAAAAAAAAAAATAAAATTATATATATATATATATATATATATACACATATTTGGTATCGCTGCGTTCAGAAACGCCTGATCTATCAAAATATAAAATCAATTAATCTGATTGGTAATCGGCATAGTGGCAAAAAAAATTCCAAACACCAAAATTACGTTTTTTGGTCGAGACGCAAAAAATAAGTCGTCAATGAGCCATAGATCCCAAAATATGAGAACGCTATGGGTTTCGGAAAATGGCGCAAAACATATGCCACATTTATTGGACAAGCTTGTGAATGTTTTTTAACCCCTTAGATACAAGTAAACCTTTACATGTTTGGTGTCTACAAACTCGCACCGACCTCAGGCATCACACCCACACATCAGTTTTACCATATAGTGAACACCGTGAATAAAACATCCCGAACACTATTGTGCGATCACACTTTTTTTGCAGTTTTTTCCCACTTGGAATTTTTTTTGCTGTTTTCCAGTACACTATATGGTAAAACGTATGGCTTCATTTAAAAGTACAACTCGTCCCGCAAAAAACAAGCCCTCATATGGCGAGATTGACGGAAAAATAAAAAAGTTACAACTCTCGGAAGAAGGGGAGCAAAAAACAAAAACGGAAAGTGCCTAGGGGCTGAAGGGGTTAAAAACTAGATGGACGTGATAACAACAGTGGAAATAAAGAGGACATAAAAGACACTAGGACAGGTAGATATAATACGTAGAAAAATGTGCTCAAATTAAAATAGTAGCATAATTGATAAATAATAGAACCACTGAAGATGGAAGATATCAAGACAGCCATGGATCCCCTGGGGAGGAGGGGCGACATGACCAAGGGGGAGTTAGGGAGTGATGGGGTTAATAGGGACAGTTTGCTTGGCAGGCCTAATATGGCATTAAGGGGTGGTTTAGCTTGGGAGGAAGAGGAGGAGTAGGGAAAGGGTTAGTCTGGGAGAGGAGGGGGTTACCTCCTCTTCTTCTTCCGGACGCCAAGAGATCCCCGCCCACCCTCCCTTTTTGTGTTGTCATCTGGGGGACGTGGTTTGGGATGTTGGGATGCTATTTGTCACAGCGGCGGGGGGGGTAGGTCTGGTCCAGAGGTTGGAAGTGACTGGTAACTGGACCGGGAGTCATTGTCTCGGTATGGTGGCTCTCGGTTCCGGGATGTGGCAGGCACGGGGTTCTGCCAAAGTGTGGGGGTGTCAATCCGTGGGTGATTGGCACCTCGTCTCTGGGTCGTTGTGTTGCGGCCAGGGGCAGGGGGAGTAGTAGTTATGGACTGGGCCTGCCCCCGGGAGGGTCATGTAATTGGCATTGTCTATTGTTATATGTGTGTTGTTTTGGGTCGCCCGTTGGACGGCGTCCCTAAGGTGCTTAGTTTGTGAACAATAGGCAATAAAAGGCTGCTGTGGCCATTTGAACCAAGTCGCATGCAGTCCGTGTGTTTATTTATAGTATAAGGGGTTTGGTAACACAGACATCACGACCGGAGAATACTCCCTCAGCTGGTCATGTATCAGCACAAAGAGCCCCAAAATACAATCATTAAATCTCAAAGGGAGTATGAAAAATGGGGTAATTCTGTAAACAGGTATATATTATATATATATATATATATATATATATATATATATATATATATATATGTATATATATACAGTATATACACTGTGTGCAGAATTATTAGGCAGATGAGTAGTTGATCACATGATACTTGTTATACATGTCGTCCTACTCCAAGCTGTATAGGCTGAGAGCCAACTACCAATGAAGTAAATCAGGTGATGTGCATCTCTGTAATGAGGAGGGGTGCGGTGTAATGACATCAACACCCTATATAAGGGGTGCTTAATTATTAGGCAACTTCTTTGCTTTGGCAAAATGGGTCAGAAGAGAGATTTGACGGGCTCTGAAAAGTCCACAATTGTGAGATGTCTTGCAGAGGCATGCAGCAGTCTTGAAATTGCCAAACTTTTGAAGCGTGATCACCGAACAATCAAGCGTTTCATGGCAAATAGCCAACAGGGTCGCAAGAAGCGTGATGGGCAAAAAAGGCGCAAAATAACTGCCCATGAATTGAGGAAAATCAAGCGTGAAGATGCCAAGATGCCATTTGCCACCAGTTTGGCCATATTTCAGAGCTGCAACGTTACTGGAGTATCAAAAAGCACAAGGTGTGCCATACTCAGGGACATGGCCAAAATAAGGAAGGCTGAAAAACCACCACCTCTGAACAAGAAACAGAAGATAAAACGTCAAGACTGGGCCAAGAAATATCTTAAGACTGATTTTTCACAGGTTTTATGGACTGATGAAATGAGAGTGACTCTTGATGGGCCAGATGGATGGGCCAGAGGCTGGATCAGTAAAGGGCAGAGAGCTCCACTCCAACTCAGACGCCAGCAAGGTGGAGGTGGGGACTGGTATGGGCTGGGATCATCAAAGATCAACTTGTGGGACCTTTCCGGGTTGAGGATGGAGTGAAGCTCAACTCCCAGACCTACTACCAGTTTCTGGAAGACAACTTCTTCAAGCAGTGGTACAGGAAGAAGTCGGTATAGTTAAAAAAAAACCATTTTCATGCAGGACAATGCTCCATCACATGCATCCAACTACTCCACAGCGTGGCTGGCCAGTAAAGGTCTAAAAGATGAAAAAATAATGACATGGCCCCCTTGTTCACCTGATCTGAACCCCATAGAGAACCTGTGGTCCCTCACAAAATGTGAGATCTACATGGAGGGAAAACAGTCCACCTCTGGGAGCAGTGTCTGGAGGCTGTGGTGGCTGCTGCATGCAATGTTGACCGGCTGCTGATTGTCATCAGAAAGAAAGGCGGCTATATTGGTCACTCTTTTTTGGGGTTTTGTTTTTGCATGGCAGAAATGTTTATTTCTAAATTTTGTGCGGTTATATTGGTTTACCTGGTGAAAATAAACAAGTGAGATGGGAATATATTTGGTTTTTATTAAGTTGCCTAATAATTCTGCACAGTAATAGTTACCTGCACAAACAGAATCCTCCTAAGATAGCCAAATCTAAAAAAAACCCCTCCAACTTCCAAAAATATTAAGCTTTGATATTTATGAGTCTTTTGGGTTGATTGAGAACAGAGTTGTTGATCAATAATAAAAAAAATTCCCCTAAAATACAACTTGCCTAATAATTCTGCACACGGTGTATATATATATATATATATTGGGGGGGTCATTGGTTTCATATCATAGCATTTCTGTATGCAAGGTGTCGATTCGTATTGAATTGATGATGCCCTACAACTTTGTAATTCACTTTTTTTCTCTATCTCGTTCCGTTTCAAGATAAAAATGCTTAGGCGGGCTTTGCACGTTGCGACATCGGTAACAATGTGTTACCGATGCTGCAGCGATAGTCCCGCCCCGGCGATATCTAGTGAAAGCTGCCGTAGCGATTATTATCGCTACGGCAGCTTTACACGCACATACCTGCCGTGCATCGTCCCTCTGGCCGACGACCCGCCTCCTTCCTTAGGGGGCGGGTCGTGCGGCGTCACAGTGACGTCACACGGCAGGCGGCCAATTGAAGCGGAGGGGCGGAGATGAGCAGGATGTAAACATCCCGCCCACCTCCGTCCTTCTCATTGCAGCCGGCGGCAGGTAAGGTGAAGTTCCTCGCTCCTGCGGCTTTACACACAGCGATGTGTGCTGCCGCAGGAACGAGGAACAACATCGTACCTGTCGCACCATCGGCATTATGGAAATGTCGGAGGCTGCAGCGATGATATGATAACGACGCTTTTGCGCTCTTTCATCGTATCAAAAAGGTTTTACACGTTGCGATATCGACTGCGACGCCGGATGTGCGTCACTTTCGATTTGACCCCATCGACATCGCACGTGCAATGTCGCAACGTGCAAAGCCGCCCTTACTCCGTTGTTTTCCACCAAGTGGCGCTATAGGTGGTTTCATTGCGTACCGCATGGCTACTTTACTATACCTAGACACCACTTCTATGCCTATAGCTGCCACCGTTCTCAAGTTAACGGGTGGATATGGGTGGACACACTGTATGTATGTGTATATATATATATATATATACTGTATATAATTATACACACACACGTCGGGGCTGAGCGTCAGCATCACCTTTCTTGACGTCGGGCGCAGACTCCACCTGGATCACCGCCGCCATCAGGGTCCATTCCTTGCCGGGATCCGATCGACCCTGTTTAGGAAGTTTGATGCGGTAATGTTCATAACACAAAGCAGCGATCTTATCTGCGTCGGCCGACCTGTAACCATTGAAACAATCCCATCATAAGCCACGAGCAACGGAGCCTAACCTGGGCAAAGGACCCATGGGGGAAGAGGGAGCACATCATGACCCGCAAGGAATGATGGCGCCTTGCTTGCTGCATGCCCTGCAATTCACAGAGCGATCACAACATTTGACTGAATTAAAGGGATTATTCGTTGCCGCTCACTACACAGGTATATGTAGCCATGACGATGATGCTCACCTCCCGCTGCAAAGGTTTCCAAGATATGGACAATCCCTTTAATTCAGGTGAATGTCACGTGATCAAAGCCCAAGTTTCTAATGAAAGCCCATAGATAAAGTGCATCATTCTGGCCATAAAGATGGTAATTTCCGTCCCAATACTCTGTGGAAAATGGCAACAATTACTACAAATATTAATAGTAACACTTCCATTAAGAAATAATGGCTGCTTGGTTGTCATGGAGACTATAAGAGAGTCCTGGGCATCAATGAGCACGCTCCCCTCTGTTTACCCCGCCATTGGTAATGACGTCACCACACGCGACGATGATCACGGAGGCCAGGAAAGCGCTAGCGGCGACTGCAGACCGTCCACCCGGCGTCTCCGCACACACAAGGCTCCGCGGCTTCTTCCCGTCTATTCAGCATTTGGTTTCACCTCAGACTTAGCGCCAGAACGGCAACGTAGACGTCACGCGTGAGGGATTCTAGGAGATGTAGTCTCCTCCCGTTGGTGCACAAGCACAGATGGTACTTGCAGGACTACAATACCCATAATCCCTGGCACAGTGAACAAGATGAGACAGCTGGAGGAAACAATCACTAGTGGTTACCGCTCCTCACACTGGGAATACACTTGTGACGCCCTGGACTAGCCAGGTAGTAACAGGTAGACCCCCGCACTACGCCTGTCCCCCAAACCCTAGTCACCTCTCTCAGTGCTTGATGAACACACCAGGGGGTGGAGCCAGGCGGTTGGCCACGCCCAGGAGTTCAGAGGGCCTTAGGCTATGTGCGCACTAGAAATGTGAAGTTTCTCAAGAAAATTTCTTGAGAAACTTCTGGGAGTGAAAGATTTCCGGACCTGCGGAAAAATCCGCGGGAAAAACGCATGCGGATTTGCCGCGGATTTGCCGCGGATTTACCGCGGATTTACCGCAGGTTTGTCCCTGCAATAAATAATAAAGATAATCGATAGACAGATAATGGATAGAGGGATAGATGAATAGATGAATAGATAGATAGAGGGATAGATAGATAGATGAATAGATGAATAGATAGATAGATAGAGGGATAGATGGATAGATAGAGGGATAGATGGATAGATGGATAGATAGATAGATAGAGGGATAGATAGAGGGATAGATAGATAGAGGGATAGATAGATAGATAGATAGATAGATAGATAGATAGATGAGAAAAACCTATATAATGTTCCACCTCCCTGCATTTTCTAAGCTGGCACCCTTTAGTGACTTTCATGTGGCACTAAAGGGTGCTTAGCCTTGTATTTAGCCATAAAATAAATAAATAATTTAAAAAAAACGACGTGAGGTCCCCCCATTTTTTGTAGCCAGCTAGGGTAAAGCAGACGGCTGCAGCCTGCAGACTACAGCTGGCAGCTTTACCTTGGCTGATAATCCAAAACAGTGGGCACCCCCACGCTGTTATTTTAAATTATATAAATAATTTAAAACAAAAAACGTGCGGTCCCCCCCATATTGGATCACCAGCCAAGGTAAAGCGGACAGCTGGCGTCTGATATTCTCAGACTAGGGAGGTCCACTGTTATTGGACACTCCCCAGCCTAAAAATAGCAGGCCGCAGCCGCCCCAGAAGTGACGCATCCATTAGACGTGCCAATCCTGGCGCTTCGCCCTAACTCATCCCGTTGCCCTGGTGCGTTGGCAAACGAGGTAATATATGGGGTTGATGCCAGATGTGTAATGTCACCTGGCATCAAGCCCTGGGGTTGGTGAGGTCAGGCGTTTATCAGATACCCGACATCACCAACCCAGTCAGTAATAATTAAACAATAGACAACAAAAAAAGTTTTATTTGAAAAAACACTCCCCAAATAGCCTCTTTAACCAATTTATTGAAAAGAACAATCAATCCACGTCCGGCGTAATCCAATAAGGGTGGGGGGGGTCCCACGGCGATCCATACCATAGTCACTGTCCCAGTCAATGAAGAACAGAATGTTCCCCATTGGCTGGGAGAGCAATGCAGTGACCTGAGCTAACATCAATAGGTCAGCCCAGGTCACTGCAGGGGATGCCGAGCGCTGCCATCAGGAGCATAGATGAGATCATTACCTGCTGTGATCATCTCCTGTACTGCTGACGTCACCGCTGTCACTGACTCTCACGTTGTCAGAAGTATCGCGAGAGCCCGTGACGTCACCGCTAGTGACAGTCTCGGGCCGCCCGCGAGACGGGCATAGACAGCAGTGACCGCGGTGACGTCAGGAGGCAGGAGATCGTCACAGCAGGTAATGATCTCACCTCCTGACAGCGGCGATCGTCATCCCCGCGGCTGCCAGCACTGCTGTGTGTCAGTGTGTGCCCGCAGTATCGGCAGCTTGTCACCCGGCAGCGCAGGCAGACACTGGCACAGGCAGTCACTGACACTGCACTGCTGTGTGTCAGTGTCTGCCTGCGCTGTCGGGTGACAAGCTGCTGATACTGCGGGCACACACTGACACACAGCAGTGCAGGCAGCCGCGAGGCTGGAGCGGGACACAGACTGCACGGGCACCTGGAGGTCACACGGAAGTGCTTCTGTGCGGCGTCCAGGGAGTGTGACGTCTGTGTTTACTCTCTCCGCTTCCTCTTCCTGGCATAATGACATCACTTCCTGCAAAACCGCAGGGAGCGATGAGCATTACCGCAGGTAAATCGCGGCTATACCGGGGGTATACCGCACATCATTTGCTACCTGCGGTATACCCCCGGAATTTCGCGATTACATTACAGTGAATGGAGCGAAATTCCGGGGGTATTCCGCAGGTACCTGCGGAAAATAATGGACATGCACATTTTCTCAAGAAAGTTTCTCGAGAAAATTTTCTCAAGAAATTTTCTTGAAAAAAATCCGCACAGTGCGCACAGCTATTTTTTTTTCTCATAGGATGTGCTGGGAAATGTCTGCACAAAGATTGCAGACATTTCTCAAGAAATTTCCGCAGCAAATCCGCGGGTAAATCCGCGGGTAAAACGGCCTAGTGCGCACATAGCCTTAGGCAGGAAACACAAGCAGATGAGTTTTAGTGTTGAGTGTACCGCCCCGCGGGCTCGTTTGCGACCGCCGAGCCGCTCGGATCCGTGCTCGTACGGTGGGTGGTGGCTCGAGCCTCTCACGGATCCGGGGGTCACGTCGCTCTGCAAGGGAGTTGGCGCTACACGCATGGACTTGACGGGGAGTTCCACGACCGGGGCCGCGGCGGTTTGGTTTGGGATGTAAGTTCGTGACGCCACCCACGGGTTGTGGTGAATGGATGGACACCACCGCTGCCATTAACTGGGCCTTCTGGGGACGGTGTTCCGCAGCTTGGTGTTGACCCCTCCGTGGGTAGGGGTGATGGTCACGGGGGCCCAAGGGAGGTACTGAGGCAGGGGAGCGGGTACGTGCTGGGTGCTGATGCTGTGCGGCGCGGTGCGCAGCCAAAAGGCACTGGTGTACTCACTATGACACAATACACTGGAGTCTCTGGTAAACCAAATGGGATGATGAACGGGGCCCGCAGCCGGCTGCAGCTTCTTCCAGAATAGGTTGGTGGTTTCCGCCTTTCTCCTGCACCTCCTTGTATGAATGTTTTGACTCCTATGCCTAAGCAACGGTAGTCCGCCTCCCGACTTGTATATGCCGTAGGAGACCGTTTGCGCGCAGACGCTGGCCCTTTGGGTCTCTATGCCTTGGCGGTGGCTTTACCCTGTATGGTTGGGCTGTTGTCTTCTAACGGGTCTTATGTGGGAAAGGTCCTTAAGTCCAGTCCTCAATCAGTTGATTTGACTCAGCCCTGTCGGTTCAGGGCTTTGTACTGGGTCTGAGTACCCCTCCTGGTGCTCCGGTTTCTAATCGGTTCCCCGGTTCGGTACCGGCGGGCCACCGCCCGACCTCAGTTCCTACGGTTCCACCGGCTGTAATCCCAACTCCTGCAGGCAGCCACCACCGTCTGCCTCCTTGCCAAAGGTGACTGGGCTCCGACCCAGCCACCGGAGTAGTCTGTTGGCAGGCCTGGACACAGGTCTGCCCTTGAACTTGACTTCTCTCTACTCTGCACTACAACTTGTGTGTTTGTTTTCCCGCCTCCAGGCCTGTGAACTCCTCGGTGGGCAGAGCCAACTGCCTGGCTCCACCCCCCTGGTGTGGACATCAAACCTGGAGGGTGGTGACAAGGGTTTCTAGGTTGGCTGCTGTCACCTAATCGGGGAGGGAGGGTGTGTGTGTGTGTGACTACCTGGGACAACCTGACTAGTCCAGGGTGTCACATTGAGCAGTGGAGGAGGTCAGGCCTGTGGGACAGGCCTGTGACAGATTGACAGGTGCTGGGGTTGGAGCCCGGGCACCTTTGGCTAGGAGGCAAACGGTGGTCTTAGTCTGCAGGAGTCGGGAAGACGGCTCAGTGGAACCGTGGTGGACCGGGACCAGGTAGTGGCCCGCCGGTACCGACCCGGGGAACCGACTCGGAAACCGGAGCACACAGGGGGGTACTTAGACCCTGAAACGAGGTCTAGAATCCACTGGACTGAGTTAATTAACTGATTGCGGTCTGGACTATAGGTCCTTTCCCACCCAAGTCCCGACTGAAGACAACAGCCCACCGAGGGGGATAGAAAGCCACCGCACAGGCAGAGAGATCCCACGGGCCAGCGTGTGCGGGCAAAAGGGCTCTCCCGACATTCACAAAGCCGGGGAGCGGACTCCCGTCGCTGAAGCGCAGGCAGTCCACAGATACACAACACTGTGCAGGAGAAAGGCCAAGACCACCGAACTGGGTGGGGGACCAGACGCAGCGGGCTGCGGGCACCGACCACCATCAACTTGGTTTACCAGAGACTTGTGTGTGTCAATAACCGTGAGTACAACAGTGCCATCCGGCCGCGTACCGCCCTGCACCACCCAGCTATCCCCAACGGGTCCCGGGGCCATCACCCCTACCCACGGAGGGGTTAACATCTTGCTGCACCACCATCTCCCCCGGGTGCCCAGTAATCGCAGCGGTGGTGTCCAACTTCACCACGACCCGTGGGCGTCACGAACTCAAGCACGGCTCCGGCCGTGCACCTACCTAACCCCCACCAAAAGCGCCAGCACCTCCTTTCAGAGTGAAGTGACCACGGGTCCGGAGGCGCTCGAGCCACCCACCAACGAGCCCGGAACCGAGCGGCTCGGCTGCAGCTGAGCGCAGGGCGGTACACATCGACCCTTCTGGAGTCACGAACAGGATACTTGCCTATTCACTTATCTAGTGAAGTACGTCTTGAAGTGAAGTCAGCGGTGATCCGTTCCTGCCATCTTTTGGCACGAAGATTCCCGCCGGAGTCGTCTTCTCCGCAGAAAGGGCGCAAAAAACTGAAGCCCCGCCCCCTGGGAATGCGCCTGTGCAGCAAAGGGAGAGGTGAAAAGCGAAACTGATCGGCCGAAGAAGGGAGTGCCGCGAAAAGACCAAGGGGGAGCGGGTGAAGATCAGCGCCATGTACAGTAATTAACGCTGTGGAGTGCAGGGACGCTAGGACTCTGCAGAAACCCGTTCCTGGACACCAAAGCGGCAGGATGTGTCGGAAGATCCAGGCCGAAGCCCACTTTATATGCTGGCGAAGTGGGCGTCGGAGATGAAGGGTCTGGCTGCAGCTGTCCGGGCGCGCGAAGTGGAAATGATCTCGGAGGAGCGGGTAAGCAGTGACCCACGCCCCTATGTTCCCCAGGAACCGGCCATCTTGGCTGAGGGACCCGACCTGCTCCTGCCCGCCACACCGTCTCCCTCGTCGCCCGTGTCCGCAGCCACCGCCCCGACCGGAGCCCGTACCATCTACGGGGGAGGACCCAGCTACTGGGCCCTCAGGCCTTACCGTCACCATCGCTCCAGCACCGCTGATGACATCTCACCCAGCCCCGAGCATGGCCGCGACAGGGATGACGACGGCCCGGGCAGTCCGCCCGGCCGCGACGGAGATGACGACGGCCCCGGCAGTCCGCCCGGCCGCGACGGAGGCAGCACCCGACTGGAAGTCTACCCCGGCCACGGTGCTCTCCACTCCCAAGTACCCCATCCCGGCTGTGGAGCAGCCGCTGTACACCTGCAGAGAGGCGGAGCAGGCCACTGATCGGTAGGGCCCATGGCAGTATGAGAGGCTGGTTGTAGCCGGTGCCGGGGGCACCCAAGTGGGCCTGGCTCCTGAGCAGGAGAGCGGATGTGCATGCCCGCGTTTATAAGAGGTAGGTAGCCGTTCCCGTCTACCATGTTCCCGTCCCCGTTGGTACTTTGTTGACGTCCCATTGTTTTACCCCGATTTAAATAAAGACAAGGCCGAGAACTTGCACTTTTGGGCTTTGTAAATAGCCCCTTGAACCACCCTATCACATCTACAGTCTCCGGAGAGGCTGGTTGGAGGAAGGGCCTGCGGCAGAGTAGGCCGGGGTCCCGTCACCATGGCAACCGGTGACTATCCTCCGGGGCCAGGGGTCCCCCGGACGTGGGGCCTCAGAGAGACTGCCGGGTATGGAACTTTGTACCCGGCCCGTTGTGGGCAATACCCGGACCTGAACCCGATTCCTGGACTGGGGAAAAGGGGTGCTGACCTGTTCTTAGAGGCAGCATCAAGGTGTAGGTTTGCTTGGGTGGGCAAATGAAAGGACCCGGTCCCATCCCGTTCCCGTGTAATAAAAATGTTTTTATATGTTTGCAACGTTAAAGCAAAATGCTTCCCGTAAGGGACGATTCTTAAGTCTGCTTAAAAATGTAAAAAGTTATTATGTTTGTACATGTTTTCCTTTTTATCTTTTTCAGTTCAAAAATAAACCAGGGGTGGTCGGACAGCCCGCGGATGGTCTGTATTAAACCAAGGGGGAATGTGACGCCCTGGACTAGCCAGGTAGTCACAGGTAGGCCCTTGCATAACACCTGTCCCCTAATAAGGTAACATCAGCCAACCTTAAAACCCTAGTCACCTCCCTCAGGGTTTGATGGACACACCAGGGGGCGTGCCCAGGCGGTTGGACACGCCCACCGAGGAGTTCACAGGTCCTGAGGCAGGAAAAACAAACAGTTGAGCTTTGACAGTGAAGTGGTGAAGTTCAAGTGCAGAAGCAGACCTGTGCCCGGGTCTGCCGCAGTCTAACACCAGGTGTCTGGGTTGGAGCCCAGTCACCTCTGGTTAGGAGGCATACAGTGGCCTCAGCCTGCAGGAGCCGGGAAGACGGCTCTGTGGAATCGTAAGGCACCGGGACAGGGTAGTGGCCCGCCGGTACCGAACCGGGGAACTGACTGGAAACCGGAGCACAAAGGGGGGTACTCAGACCCTGAAACGAGGTCCAGAAACCAGTGGACCACGTTAATTAACTGATTGAGGTCTGGACTTTAGGTCCTTTCCCACCCAAGTCCTGACTGAAGACAACAGCCCACCGAGAGGGATAGAAAGCCACCGCATAGGCAGAGAGATCCCACGGGCCAGCCTCTGCGAGCAAATGGGCTCTCCCGACATACACAACGCCGGGGAGCGGGTTCCCGTTGCTGAAGCACAGGCAGCCCAAAGCTACAGTACAAGGTGCAGGAGAAAGGCGGAGACCACTAACCCGAGTGGGGGACCAGACGCAGCCGGCTGTGGGCACCGACCACCATCATCTTGATTTACCAGAGACTCTTCTGCATCAATCATAGTGAGTACAACTGTGCCCTCGGGCCGCGCACTGCCCTGCACTGCCAAGCACCGACATACCATCCCAATCGGGTCCCAGTGCCATCACCCCCTGCCCACGGAGGGGTTAATGCCTTTGCTGCGCAACATCTCCCTCGGGCGCCTAGTAAACAGCAGCGGTGGTGTCCACATTCACCACAACCCGTGGGTGGCGTCACGAATTTAACCAAAACCACGACTCCGGCCGTAAACCTAACCCCTTCAAAGCGCCAGCCCCTTTCAGAACGAAGTGACCCCGGGTCCGGAGGCGCTCGAGCCTCCCATCGACGAGCCTGGATCCGAACAACTCGGCTGCAGCCGAGCGCGGGGCGGTACACATCGACTCTTCTGGTGTCACGAACAGGATAGTTACCTAATCACCTACCTGGTGAAGTGCGCCTTGAAGTGGAAGGCAGCGGTGATCCGTTGAAAAATTTCAGAATCCGCCATCTTACCGCCATCTTTTGGCGCGAAGATTCCCGCTAAAGCCTTCTTCCTCACGAAAAGAGCGCGAGAGTTGAAGCCCCGCCCCCTGGGAACTCGGCCGTGCATCAAAGCGAGCAGTCGAAAAATGAAACTGATCGTCAGAAGAAGGGAGTGCCACAAAAAGACCAAGGGGGAGCGGGTGAAGATCAGCGGCATGTATCTGATGCTGTGAAGAGCAGGGACGCCAGGACTCTGCGGCAACCCGTTCCTGGATTCCAACGCGGCAGGATGTGTCGGAGTACGCAGGCCCAAGCCCACTTCATGCTGGCGAAGTTTGCTCCTTCTGATCGGAATTATGATGTGTGGAACCGGGAATTATTGGCTATGAAGTGGGCATTTGAAGAGTGGAGACATTGGTTGGAGGTGGCTAGACATCAAGTTGTGGTGCTTACGGACCACAAGAATTTTACCTATCTAGAATCTGCTAAGAGGTTGAATCCTCGGCAGGCCAGGTGGGCTTTGTTTTTCACCCGGTTTGATTTTGTGGTCTCTTTTGTGCCAGGCACCAAGAATGTTAAGGCCGATGCCCTTTCCAGGAGTTTCTGTGCTGACTCTTTGGAAGTTCCCGAGCCGTCTACTATCCTGAATGATGGTGTAGTTCTCTCGGCCATTTCGCCTCATCTGCGGTTGGCACTGGCGGAATTTCAGGGGGATAAACCTGAGAGATGTCCTACGGGGAAACTGTTTGTCCCGGACCAATGGAGCGACCGAGTTGTCTCTGAGGTTCATTGCTCTGTTTTGGCAGGTCATCCTGGCATTTTTGGTACTCGGGATCTTGTGAGACGCTCTTTTTGGTGGCCTTCCCTGTCCCGGGATGTCCGTAGTTTTGTGCAGTCGTGTGGAGTTTGTTCTAGGTCCAAGCCCTGTTGTTCACGTTCTAGTGGGCTATTATTGCCTTTGCCGGTACCTAAGAGACCTTGGACGCACATCTCTATGGATTTTATTTCAGAGCTTCCCGTCTCTCAGAAAATGACTGTGAATTGGGTGATCTGTGATAGATTTTCCAAGATGGTCCACTTGGTTCCCCTATCTAAGTTGCCGTCTTCATCAGAGTTGGTGCTTTTGTTTTTCCAACATGTTGTTAGTTTCCATGGTATTCCCGAAAACATTGTTTCTGACAGAGGGGTGCAGTTTGTATCCAGATTTTGGAGGATTTTTTGCTCCAAACTGGGTGTTCAGCTGTCTTTCTCCTCGGCGTTTCATCCTCAGACCAACGGTCAGACTGAAAGGGCTAACCAGACCCTGGAGACCTATTTACGGTGTTTTGTTTCTGCGGATCAGGATGATTGGGTTTCGTTTTTGCCTTTGGCTGAATTTGCCCTTAACAATAGAGCTAGCTCTACCACATTGGTGTCCCCCTTTTTCTGAAATTTTGGGTATCACCCCAGGTTCCTCTCGGGGCAGCTTGAGGCGTCTGACTGTCCAGGGGTGGATTCGGTGGTACACAGAATGCAGCAGATTTGGGGGCAGGTAGTGGATAAATTATTTCAATCCCAAGAATCTGCCCAGAAATTTGCCAACCGGCGTCGGACTGTTGGTCCCCAGTTTAAAGTGGGGGACATGGTGTGGTTGTCCTCTAAAAATATTCCTATGAGAGTTCCATCTCTTAAATTTAAGCCCAAATTTATTGGACCTTATAAGATTTCGGAGATTATCAACCCTGTATCTTTCCGTTTGACTCTGCCTGTGTCATTTAAGATTCACAATGTCTTCCATAAGTCCTTGTTGATGAAACATGTGGAGCCAACAATTCCTGCAGCAGCGCCTCCTGACCCTGTTTTGGTACAAGGGGATGTGGAGTATGAGGTTGAAAAAATTCTGGATTCCCGTCGCAGCAGGCGAAAGCTTCAGTACCTTGTGAAATGGAAAGGTTATGGGCAGGATAACTCTTGGGTTGTGGCTTCTGACATTCATATGGAAAGGTTGGTTCGCGCCTTCCATCATGCTCATCCTGAGCAACCCGGTGGTATTGGTGAGGGTTCGGTGACCCCTCCTCAAGGGGGGGTACTATTGTTAAAGTCAGTTATGCTTTTGCTGCTGTGAGGCTCCCTCTTGTGGCCAGGAATGGTTTGGACAGAGACCAGGTGTGTTGAACAATGGGCGTTTCCATTGCTAATTCTCTGCCTATTTAAACCCTGGTCTGCTAGCAGGCTATGCCGATGTCAGTTGTTCTTTGTACACCAGCCTGCTTCATCCTGCTCCAGACCACATCTACCCCAGATAAGTGCTTGGCTCTTTATTTGTTGTTTGGTTCTTTTTGCTCGTATCTGAGTTTGTCATTTACTTTGGTTGTTTTCAGTTTATTTTCATGCAGGGATCTTCCCTATCAGTTGCTTAGCTGGGACACTCCCTGCAGCTATGTTTGGAGTATTGCTCCTATAAGTCCATGGGTTTGTTGCTTCTTGAATTTGTATGGTTCCTGCTTTCTGTTCATTGGTATGACGAGCGCCTGGTATAGGACGGAGTTCAGATCTAGCAATCTGAGGGCTTTTTGTATTATCAGGTTTTTGGATTTTTGTAGGGTTTTTCTCTGGCCACCATCAGTCCCTTTCCTATCCTGTCCTATTTAGTCAGTAGGGCTTCACTTTTGCTAATCCTATCATCTATCTGTGTATTGTGTTTTCCTATATCACCGCAGTCTATGAATGTGGGGGGCTTGCTATTCTTTATCTATTTTCTGAGGCAGAGAGTTATTCATCTTTCCTTCCTTTAGGATAGCTAGTTCTCCGTCTGGGTTTGCTGTGCACGGGATGTTAGTTCACCCCTCGGCTACTTCTAGTGTTGATGGTTAGTAAGGGGCTGGTGGCCAGATTAGTTGCCAATGCTCTTGTCACCTTTTACCAATGATTTATGGTGGTCTTCCATGGTTCCGGATCATTACAAGGGACATTACAAGAGGGGCTGTCTGTGGCGACATTACAGAGGGGCTCTCTATGGGGACATTACAAGAGGGGCTGTCTGTAAGGACTAGTGATGAGCGAGCATGCTTGTCACTACTCGGTACTCGCACGAGTATCACTGTACTCGGGCTGCTCGGCGGGGACCGAGTAATCTCGCGATACTCGTGCTTTACTCGTGGTCTTCATTTCTGCATGTTGGCGCTCTTTTGAGAGCCAGCCCTCATGCAGGGATTGGCTGGCAGACCACTGCAATGCCACAGCCCTGTTAGTTGTGGAATTGCAGTGATTGGCCGGCCTGCACAGCGTCACCGAGCCTTTATATCGGCCGGCGCGCTGTGCTCTGCTCACAGCTATTCTGACAGTGAGTGTAGGGAGAGTGTCGCTGATTCAGGGAAAGCTTTGCGGCCCTTTATAGCTTTTTCAGTTGCAGGGCTGCAAACAGTGTGACCAAAAGTCCTTCTCAGGACTATTCTAGTTGTATACAGGCAGGCAGGGTATAGCCAGGTCGGAGTACAGTAGCAGAGTCCTTCTCAGGACTATTGTTGCTATATACAGGCAGGGTATAGCCAGGTCTGAATACAGGCTAGTGACCAAAAGAGTCCTTGTCAGGACTATTGTAGCAGTATACAGGCAGGCAGGCAGGCAGGGTAGTGGTGACCGTATACCAGCCTTCATATCTGGGGCTGGTGTACACAGTGTAAAACAGTCCAGATAGTGTCTGACTTGTCTGTACTGTAATTGTCGCTCCCCAAAAAAACCTGTTAGTAGGTTATTATTGCGTCCGTGCTTGGTTTTTAAAACCGCACGTGTGTGCCTGTTGGTGGCAGCGTACAGGTGCACTGGTGTGCGTTTACCAAACTATTATATAACGCACAAGTGTAGTGTATAATACACGTCAGTCAGCAGTGGCTGATAGTGTCAGAGTTCTTAATTTTTGCTCCTAAAACCTGTGTTAGGTTATTATTGCGTCCGTGCTTGGTTTTTAAAACCGCACGTGTGTGCCTGTTGGTGGCAGCGTACAGGTGCACTGGTGTGCGTTTACCAAACTATTATATAACGCACAAGTGTAGTGTATAATACACGTCAGTCAGCAGTGGCTGATAGTGTCAGAGTTCTTAATTTTTGCTCCTAAAACCTGTGTTAGGTTATTATTGCGTCCGTGCTTGGTTTTTAAAACCGCACGTGTGTGCCTGTTGGTGGCAGCGTACAGGTGCACTGGTGTGCGTTTACCAAACTATTATATAACGCACAAGTGTAGTGTATAATACACGTCAGTCAGCAGTGGCTGATAGTGTCAGAGTTCTTAATTTTTGCTCCTAAAACCTGTGTTAGGTTATTATTGCGTCCGTGCTTGGTTTTTAAAACCGCACGTGTGTGCCTGTTGGTGGCAGCGTACAGGTGCACTGGTGTGCGTTTACCAAACTATTATATAACGCACAAGTGTAGTGTATAATACACGTCAGTCAGCAGTGGCTGATAGTGTCAGAGTTCTTAATTTTTGCTCCTAAAACCTGTGTTAGGTTATTATTGCGTCCGTGCTTGGTTTTTAAAACCGCACGTGTGTGCCTGTTGGTGGCAGCGTACAGGTGCACTGGTGTGCGTTTACCAAACTATTATATAACGCACAAGTGTAGTGTATAATACACGTCAGTCAGCAGTGGCTGATAGTGTCAGAGTTCTTAATTTTTGCTCCTAAAACCTGTGTTAGGTTATTATTGCGTCCGTGCTTGGTTTTTAAAACCGCACGTGTGTGCCTGTTGGTGGCAGCGTACAGGTGCACTGGTGTGCAATTTCCAGAAACTTTGATATAACGCACAAGTAGTGAATATACACGTCAGCAGTGCACAGCATTGCAAAATGCGCAAGGGCATTGGCAAGGAACAAGGAAGTGGACGTGATGGTGGTGCAGGCAGAGGCCGAGGTCGTGGGCAAGCTCTAATTTCGCCACAACAAAGGGCCACATCTAGTCGCTCGCACGTCCTGTCCCAAATTCTTGGGGACCGCAGCAGTACACCGCTCTTGAACCAAGACCAGTGTCAACAGGTTGTTAGTTGGATAGCGGATAATGCTTCCAGTCAGATTGGCACCACCACAAACACTCTGTCTTCCACACGGTCAAGTGTCAGTAGCCGTGATACTGCACCGCACATTTCTGAACCTGATCCTCCTTCCTACCACCAGGCTGAGTACACGTCCTCCTCGGACATTAATGATCCCACACTTGGACACTCGGAAGAGCTGTTCACGTTTCCATTCACACATTCTGGCCTCTCGCCAGCTCATATTGAAGTGGGTCATGAGGAGATCGTCTGTACAGATAGCCAAATATTTGAGCAGCCACGTTCTCACGAAGTTGGCAACGTGTCTCAACAAGTGGTGGACGATGATGAGACACAATTGTCAGCAAGTCAGGAGGAGGAGCAGGGTGCGGAAGAGGAAGACGACGTGGTGGATGATCCAGTAACTGACCCAACCTGGCAGGAGGATATGCAGAGCGAGGACAGCAGTGCACAGGGGGAGGGAGGCGTAGCATCACAACAGGCAGTAAGAAGCAGGGTGGTGGTCCCAGGCAGAAGTCAGGCAACCGTTCCCCGTAACAACACGACGACACAAGGTGCCTGTACAAATGTTAGGTCTTCACGAGTCTGGCAGTTTTTTAAGTTGGATCCAGATGATTCAAAAAAGGCCATTTGCAACACCTGCCGTGCCAGCATCAGCAGGGGTACCAAAACTAGCAGCCTGACCACCACCAGCATGATCAGGCACATGTCAGCCAAGCACCCGACTTTGTGGGAAGTACAACAGAGTCGAGGAGCAGTGCTTGCTGATGTCACTGCTACGTCTTCGCTGGTTGTGCATGCGAGCCAATCCTCTGTCCATGCTGCCTGCGAACAAGCCTCCTCCACTCCTGCACCTGCAGTTGCCTACGCAGAAAGAACACCATCATCAAGCACGTCCTTGTCCCAGCGCAGCGTTCAGTTATCCATTCAGCAAACCTTTGAACGCAGGCGCAAATACACTGCCAACACCCCACATGCCACAGTTCTAAATGCTAACATTTCGCGACTGCTTGCGCTGGAAATGTTGCCTTTTAGGCTGGTGGAGACAGAAGCATTCCGCGACCTGATGGCGGCAGCTGTCCCACGTTACTCGGTCCCCAGCCGCCACTATTTCTCCCGGTGTGCCGTCCCCGCGTTGCATAACCACGTGTCACAAAACATCACACGTGCCCTGAACAACGCTGTTTCACCCAAAGTCCACCTAACCACAGACACGTGGACAAGTGCTTGTGGGCAAGGCCGCTACATCTCGTTGACGGCACACTGGGTTAATATTGTGGAAGCTGGGACCCAGTCTGAGCGAGGGACGGAACACGTCCTTCCCACACCAAGGTTTGCAGGCCCTACCTCAGTCAGTGTTTCACCCACACTCTACAGCTCCGGAATGTCATGCTCTTCAGCCTCCTCCTCCTCCTGCGCATCCTCATCCACTGTGCCCTCCACACCAGTCACAAGCTGGAAGCACTGCAGCACTGCCTCGGCGAAGCGGCAACAGGCTGTGCTGAAGCTAATCTGCATAGGTGACAAACCCCACAATGCAGAAGAGCTGTGGACAGCTCTGAAACAGCAGGCAGATCACTGGCTCACACCTCTGAACCTAAAGCCAGGAAAGGTCGTTTGTGACAATGGCCGGAACCTGGTGGCGGCTTTGAGGCGAGGCCAGCTGACACATGTTCCATGCGTGGCCCATGTGCTCAACCTCGTTGTTCAGCGGTTTATAAAGTCATACCCAGAGCTGTCTGATCTGCTGGTAAAAGTTCGCCGCCTGTCTGCACATTTTCGAAAGTCACCTACTGCTTCAGCCGGCCTTGCCGGCTTTCAGCGCCGTTTGCATCTTCCGGCTCACAGACTGGTGTGTGATGTCCCCACGCGTTGGAATTCAACTCTGCACATGTTGGTCAGGATATGTGAGCAGAAGAGGGCAGTTGTTGAGTACCTGCATCACCTAAGCCGTCGGGAAATGGGTCAAACTCCACACATAACACCTGAGGAGTGGAGATGGATGTCAGACCTATGTACCATCCTCCAAAACTTTGAGGACTCCACCAAGATGGTGAGTGGTGATGACGCCATTATTAGCGTCACCATACCGCTACTCTGCCTTCTAAAACGGTCCCTTTTGAAAAACAAACATGATGCATTGCAGGCGGAGCGCGATGAGTTGCAGCAAGAAACAGTAGTGGGTGTGGGTGATAACACACAGCCCAGCCTCGTCTCATCACAACGTGCAGTGGAGGACTATGACGAGGAGGAGGATGAAGACATGGAGCAACTCTCCGGCCAAATTGAGGATATGACATGCACACCAGTCATATCCTCGATTCAGCGTGGCTGGCCAGAGGACAGGGTAGATGAGGAGGAGGAGGAGGAGGAGGAGGAGGAGGACAGCATGTTCAGTCATCTTGTTGGTCAGGCTACTGAAGTCCTGGCTGTTAAGAGTCTGGCGCACATGGCTGACTTTATGGTAAGCTGCCTGTCTCGTGACCCTCGCGTTAAGAACATCTTGGCCGACAATCATTACTGGTTGGTAACACTGTTAGACCCACGCTACAAGGAGAACTTTTTGTCTCTTATTCCCGTGGATGAGAGGTCAACCAAAATGCAGCAGTTTCGGAAGGCCATACTCACGGAAGTAGGCAAAGCATTCCCCTCACAAAACGCTAGCGGCATAGGTCAGGAATCAGTGGACAACCGAGGCGTACAGCCGAGAGAGGCACAAGTCCAATCCGCCAGAGGTAGGGGAACAGTCTTTAAGATGTGGGACAGTTTTCTCAGCCCCTCACGTACCACAGCCCCTGAGGTGCGGGGTAGTGCCACAAGAAATCCTAAGTTTGCCCAGATGCTGAAGGAGTACCTTGCAGATCGAACAACTGTACTCCGACATTCCTCTGTGCCTTACAATTATTGGGTATCCAAGCTGGACACGTGGCATGAATTGGCTCTCTACGCCTTGGAAGTCCTGGCCTGCCCTGCTGCTAGCGTTTTGTCAGAGCGTGTTTTTAGTGCCGCAGGTGGAATCATTACAGATAAACGCACCCGCCTGTCAACTGAAAATGCTGACAGGCTGACTCTGATAAAGATGAACAAGGGTTGGATTGGGCCAGACTTCACCACACCACCAGCAAATGAGAGCGGAATTTAAAGTTTGCCATGTACCTCCACTCACCCATGGGTACACTTCTCGACTTTGGATAATCGCTGGACTGCTCCTCCTTCTCCTCATGCGCCATCATGATGACCGTTACAATAGTTAGGTCTTTGTTTCAGGTATACCCCCAGTGGTAAATTTTTTCGCCCATTCTTTGCAGAATGGACATTACAACGACAGGAGACCCGCTCCTTTGCAATGGGAACAATGTTTTGAGGCCCTCATGCACGTCTCTACCCAGGGACAACGTGTAGCCTCCCAATTTTTGGCTGCCCTGCCTAAGGGCTATACTGAAATACACCCACTTCCTTAAAATGGACACTTAATGTTTTGAGGCCCTCATGCACGTCTCTACCCAGGGACAATGTGGAGCCTCCCAATTTTTGGCTGCCCTGGCAAAGGGCTATACTGAAATAGACCCACTTCCTTACAATGGGCACTTCAGGTTTAAAGGCCATCATGCACGTCTCTACCCAGGGACAATGTGGAGCCTCCCAATTTTTGGCTGCCCTGCCTAAGGGCTATACTGAAATACACCCACTTCCTTAAAATGGACACTTAATGTTTTGAGGCCCTCATGCACGTCTCTACCCAGGGACAATGTGGAGCCTCCCAATTTTTGGCTGCCCTGGCAAAGGGCTATACTGAAATAGACCCACTTCCTTACAATGGGCACTTCAGGTTTAAAGGCCATCATGCACGTCTCTACCCAGGGACAATGTGGAGCCTCCCAATTTTTGGCTGCCCTGCCTAAGGGCTATACTATAATACACCCACTTCCTTAAAATGGACACTTAATGTTTTGAGGCCCTCATGCACGTCTCTACCCAGGGACAATGTGGAGCCTCCCAATTTTTGGCTGCCCTGGCAAAGGGCTATACTGAAATAGACCCACTTCCTTACAATGGGCACTTCAGGTTTAAAGGCCATCATGCACGTCTCTACCCAGGGACAATGTGGAGCCTCCCAATTTTTGGCTGCCCTGCCTAAGGGCTATACTATAATACACCCACTTCCTGACAATGGACACTTAATGTTTTGAGGCCCTCATGCACGTCTCTACCCAGGGACAATGTGGAGCCTCCCAATTTTTGGCTGCCCTGGCAAAGGGCTATACTGAAATAGACCCACTTCCTTACAATGGGCACTTCAGGTTTAAAGGCCATCATGCACGTCTCTACCCAGGGACAATGTGGAGCCTCCCAATTTTTGGCTGCCCTGCCTAAGGGCTATACTATAATACACCCACTTCCTGACAATGGACACTTAATGTTTTGAGGCCCTCATGCACGTCTGTATGCAGGGGCATTGGTGAACCTCACAATTTAGGACTGCCCTGGCAAAGGAAAATACTACAAAGACTCACTTCCTCAAAATGGGCACATTAGACTCAAGAGGCCTTCATGTACGTCTCTTCTCAGGGACATCGGAGTGCCACACAATGTTTTCACGTAAAATCTTTCATGTATTGATCTCAAAAAGTAACATACACCAGATCTATCTCACTATTGGGTATGTGCCCTTAACATTTCCGCCATGAAAAATCATTTTGGGGTCATTTTGGAAGGTTTTCTGGTGAGTCCGTAAAAATGGCGTAAAACGCGGACAAAATTGTTCACAGCTGTGACTTTTGAGTGATAAATGCTTCAAGGGGTCTTCCCCATGCTGTTGCCATGTCATTTGAGCACTCTTCTGAGACTTTTGTGACATTTTTAGGGTTTCTCCATGCTGCCGGGAGGTCATTTCACAAAAATACTCGGGTCTCCCATAGGATAACATTGGGCTCGTTGCTCGGGCCGAGTACACGAGTATCTTGGGAGGCTCGGCCCGAGCTTCGAGCACCCGAGCTTTTTAGTACTCGCTCATCACTAGTAAGGACATTACAAGAGGGGCTGGATGTGGGAACATTACAAGAAGGGCTGGCTCTGGGGACATTAGAGGGGCTGGCTGTGGGGACATTAGAGGGGCTGTCTGTAAGGACATTACAAGAGGGGCTGGCTGTGGGGACATTACAAGAGGGGCTGTCTGTAGGGACATTACAAAAGGGGCTGGATGTGGGAACATTACAAGAGGGGCTGGCTGTGGGGACATTACAGAGGGGCTGGCTGTGGAGACATTACAAGATGGGCTGTCTGTGGGGACATTACAAGAGGGGCTGGCTGTGGGGACATTACAAGATGGGCTGTCTGTGGGGACATTACAAGAGGGGCTGGCTGTGGGGACATTACAAGAGGGGCTGGCTGTGGGGACATTACAAGAGGGGCTGGCTGTGGGGACATTACAAGAGGGGCTGGCTGTGGGGACATTACAAGACGGGCTGGCTGTGGGGACATTACAAGACGGGCTGGCTGAGTGGACATTACAAGAGGGGCTGTCTGTGGGGACATTACAAGTTGGGCTGGCTGTGGAGACATTACAAGAGGGGTTGTCTGTGGGGACATTACAAGAGGGGCTGTCTGTGGGGACATTACAGAGGGGCTGGCTGTGGAGACATTACAAGAGGGGCTGTCTGTGGGGACATTACAGAGGGGCTGGCTGTGGGGACATTACAAGAGGGGTTGGCTGTGGGGACATTACAAGAGGGGCTGGCTGTGGGGACATTACAAGAGGGGCTGGCTGTGGGGACAATACAGACAAGATCCAAGTTACCGGGGATAGGTCGAGAGAGAGTACCCCAATATGCAGTATCAGCAAGACCATGAGAAGTTCAGGCCATGTCTATCAATGCAGTGAAAAGAATAAACTGTTAAAGTTTGGTTTGCCAAGAGAACTCCAGTGTCACGTGTTTCACTACTTCATCTACGATGGGGACAGGCAGCGGGTGATAGACATCAGCCTGAAGGAACCAATAAGTGTCGCACACACCACCGAACTATACACACACATTGACTCTCTCTGGTGAAGGAGCAGAAAGCCTGTACGGCCCAGCGTCCATGCCTTCCTACATTATAACATGCCCCTATCAGTATTTTATTATTCTTTCTCTCTCCTTTTATCTCCACCCACAGGGACTCTACTTTTTCATGAGTCTCACATATATCATGAATGTAGGATGGGTTTTAGGGATGATTTTACATGTAAACAAACCCCCTAGCCCACCCTGTATATTAACACCCCTGTCATAGCTCTCATCCAGCGATGTCTCTTATCACCCCCATATCGTCATTATTTTACAACAATATTAATTCTAATTCCTGTAACGAGACCATATTATATGGGAGACTGTGGGGATAACATACTACATAGGATATGTGTGGGAGATTATACTAGGAGCTGTGGGGATAGAATACTAGAAAGGATATGTGGGGGATATTATACTGGGGGCTGTGGGGATAGCATACTACATAGGATATGTGGGGGATATTATACTGGGGGCTGTCGGGATAGCATTCTACATAGGATATGTGGAGGACATTATACTGGGAGCTGTGGGGATAGCATACTACATAGGATATGTGGAGGACATTATACTGGGAGCTGTGGGGATAGCATACTACATAGTATATGTGGAAGACATTATATTGGAGGCTGTGGGGATAGAATACTGCATAGGATATGTAGGGGACATTATACTGGGGGCTGTGGGGATAGCATACTACATAGGATATGAAGGGGACATTATACTGGGAGCTGTGGGGATAGCATACTACATAGGATATGTGGTGGACATTATACTGGGAGCTGTGGGGAAAGCATACTACATAGGATATGTAGGGGACATTATACTGGGGGGCTGTGGGGATAGAATACTACATAGGATATGTAGGGGACATTATACAGGGGGCTGTGGGGATAGCATACTACATAGGATATGTAGGGGACATTATACTGGGAGCTGTGGGGAAAGCATACTACATAGGATAATATACTGGGTGCTATAGAAACTTCATACTGTAACGGGGACTGCGGTGACAATACTGTATAGGGGGCTGTAGGGGACCATACTTTATTAACGACTGTTATTGACCTTAAATTTTGGGATACGCTGACCATACTATATAAAGATCTGTGGGGGACATTATACTCTATATGCGGCTGTGGTGACCATATTGTATATGGGACTGTGGTGGACATCATATTATATACTAAGTGGCTGTAGTGGATATCATACTGTGTGGTGCTGTCGTGGGCATTATACTGTATATAGGGAATGATGGAGGACATCATTGTATATATGGGGGGCTGTGGCGGTTACCATACTATATATTTGGAGACTCTGGTGGATATCGTACTGCATGGGGGGGGGCTGTGGTGGACATCATAGTGTATATTAGGGGGCTGTTGTGGATATACTATATGGGCGGCTGTGGTAGCCATCATACTGTGTAGGGGGACAATGTGAGGAGGGGGGTACAGTTTGGAGAGGACAACATAGTAGGCAGTTTTGTTGTGAACTGTATTAGTCACATGATGGACTTTAAAAAAAAATAATACTTATCCCTTAATGTCTAATGGGGTCTGTTTAGTTTCCATTACGGTGTTCACCAAATTCTGAAAACCAAATGTGAAACCAAAAGGTCCCCGGTTCTAGTGAGGTTATATTAGTTTCCATAACTGTCCTGGGGTGTGACATATAAAATACAGGATGCAGGGATGGATATTGCTGATGGTCCCTGGTATTGTGGAAATGTCCCACAAAGAATGAATGACTCTATATCTAACTCTGAGAACCACTCCCTATTGAGCCTCACATCTAAAGTTACACCACTTTTATTATTTTTGCTGGTTTTTTTTATTAAAAAGGTCACAATACTAGTGTAAGTGGTTGTCAGAGCTTGTACCTGCCCCATTGGGGGCCATTGGAGAGGGGGTTTGTTAGGGGTCCCCCTGATACCTTAGTCTCTGACCCTTTCCTTTACACGTGGGGGCTGAGGGTTCATAGTGGGGGGAGGCCATCGGAGTCATCTGTTTTTTGGTTCTTTGTGCACTATTTTTCTTTTATATTAGATGATATTTCATGGTTTCTTTATAAGGGGGTATATTTCTTTATTTTGAAGATATTTAACT